>NC_045735.1:26265250-26300363 GCF_008692095.1 Etheostoma spectabile | reverse complement strand
GCAATGTTAATGTTCTGAATATCGAGTACAGCCCCTATAAGTATTTGTAATAATTACCTTCAGTAATTGTTTGCTCTGGGACATTTTGGTGTTATCAGTGCAGCATTGTAATGGCAGGCCGGAGGATAGTTTTGTTTTTTTGTGTTTTGCACTTGTTCACCTTTTGCCTGTACTGCTTATATAGCCCTGCTAAATCAAATTTAGTCCCTGTCAACTGCTTTAATCCCACTACTTCATGAGAGCCTGTATATTTATCCTTGATAATAACTTTCATCAGAAGCTTGGCCTCAATAGCCAGCCAGCAGCCTGCTTTCTCTTTATTAGAATCATGCCATTAACTAGCTAATGCCAGCTGAGGAGGAGCTCTGAGTACTTGACTTATGACCTCATCTAATCTAATATTAGGAGTAATATATTCTTTTCGTACATGTCAAATGTTTCACCATCAGTTGTTAACAATATATTGTTTACTTAGTATGAAAATACAAGATATAATGAGGAGTTAGGATTCTGCTGAGCTGGATAACAAGTTGCACCCATGGCAATTAGCAAAATATTCCTTTATGAGGCCTCTCTATCATATGAAGAAGGACCATGTGAAAGGTTCTTATTTTTTCTCCATTCATATACAGACATTTGGATAGGAGATGCAGGTTTGAGATTTTTGCGGTTTGAAAGAAAAATAGATTTCTATAGCTTCATGATCCCTAGATTGCTTCATGAATTGTCACGAACAATAAACAGAATAGCTACTGTCTGGTAAAAAACATGAAACTAACTGAATTAGCATAAGGATCCACAGTTTTTAATCACACAACACACACACACACACACACACACATTTATCTGAAGATGAAGAGCAGTCTTGTGGTGCCCAGCAGTGGTCAGGGGACTGAAGCTCTGATGCTGTGTTATTGGCTTTGGAAAGGCATGTGTGCGGATGTCATGGTCATTCTCGTTGTTGCTCTTTTGGTCCATCTGTTTGGCACTGCTGGTGCATTAGCAGCTAAATGGCAGACAGCTCACACTCGTACTGCTCTCCAATATCACAGGCACAAATGTGCACACATAAATGCATGCAGAAACACACACACACATTATTAAAACACAAGCACTATAACACACAGTCACAGCAAATAAAATAACACATCAACGTGGGCATGCAAACACAGGAAAATGCACACAAACACTTGCCATATAAGGCTGGAAAGCTCGTATTTCTTGTATTAACTTGCTAAGAATTAGATTCCCAATGGGAAAATAAGCCCCGTCTTACTTTCCAAGGCTGCTATGAGATCTCGTATTTCCAAGTTCCTTGCCAATATTTACTGTCTGATTTATTTCACCTTTCAAAGCACTCATTCAAAAAGGGAACTTGTTTATAAAAGTCATGTTGAATGACAGTCAAGCATCATCAAAAGTTGCTGTGGTTCATACTGAGTATGACTGGGGGTGCTAGGGCTGGGAAAAGGTGGTAACTAGCATAGGTAGAGCTGATATTGTCCTTGTTGTAGATTTATTCCCTTTAAGTCATTGAGTAACATCCTGTTTTGGCACTCTTCAAAAATTAATATGTGGCGATGTGAAAATAAGCAGTTCTTACGCCAATGATTCACCCACAGCAGCATTAAAAACATCACAGTCCAATCTTCTCAGTAGTCTTTTAGTTTCTAAGAGCATACATTTAGCATACTCCCCTGCTGATGCACCACTCCCTAGGAGCAATGCTTTTACAGCACATCCTCACTTTTTCTTTTAAGTATGACTCAAATCTACAGCACATGTTCCCTATGGTGTAACTTATAGCTCCCCCAGGAGCAGCCTGCCTCTAGGGGCACAGTAGCAGTTCAATATCAGATTGACAGAGAGATAGAAAAGGGAATGTCAATCTGCAGTAGTCCAGACAGCTTAAAATAATGTGTTAAAGACCACTGGGTCTAAGTTCCTATCTTGCACCCTCAATCTCTCCTCTCCTCAACCCAGTTCTAAATATAAAGCTGGCAGATATGTAACCGACATTTATTAGTTCATAGATGCCACTCTGGGATAAAATTGGCTGTGAGGCTTCATAGATACTGGTCAGGAGCATTTTACATCAGCTTGACATTTGAAAAAAGCTGAGAGAGCTGCCTTGGACTCTTTGACCCCTGTTAGATCCCTGTCCTGACTGGTCCATCCAGCCTTCCTAGAATGAAGCTCAGTTTCAGTGTTAAACCCACGCTAATCCCAGGCAATGCGACCCAATTACACATGGAACACAAGTCATTCAACACCCCACTGATTACTCACAATACCCCTGTGCATCACACCCCCAGAAAATACACACACTCACATAGCGACGGCTGTTCAGATGCTTATCCAGGGCCGCAGGGTCATAAACACCTGCGAATGTGGCCCAGAGAACCCAGGGTCTGACTGAAGGCTGCAGGCTGCTCCCCCTATTCTCTTAGAAGGTTCATGGCCTTGAAAGGTTGTGCTCAAAGCCATGGGGAGAGCTCTGTGTAGCTGTGTCAAGGGCTTAGTGACCGATGTAAGACATCCTAACAGCTTATAGGCAACAAACGTGCAAAAAGTCTACATTTGTGTGTGTGCGTGCATGTGTGTGTATGTGTGTGTAACATGTTATACAAATACAATACAATGCTGTGTTGCTAAAGTAATATTGTTTGAATCCTCAGGATATGAGCCAGTCATGGTTGCCCTTTGGCAGCACTGACAGCATGGTCAGTAGAGTCCTCTATGATATGAGTTTTTCATTTATATATAAACCCATACTGGCCAAGTGCATGCAACTCCTCAACAACCTGACTTTGTCTATTACCTTTTGACTAGCAGTGGTCAGTAAAGTGGTCACAGTGTTTCCTACATTTCACAGTGTTTTCCTACATTTCCTCCAAATTTATTCCATCACACCAATTCATGTACACGGGATTGTGTTATTTTTCATCATCATTTTAACTCAGTCACAGTATGGTTGAATCGGAATCCTTTGCTCGCTTCTTACCTGTACTCCAACAACACTTTACCCTCAGGATGTGCAGGCTGTAAAAGTACACTAGTAAAGTAGTAACTATAATGTATGTCTGTATATGTATAATAAAGACAGTGATTAAAATTAGGGCTGGGCAATATATTGATTTTATTTTGATATTGTGATATGAGACTAGATATCGTCTTAGATTTTGGATATTGTAATATGGCATAAGTGTTTTCCTGGTTTTAAAGGCTGCATTACAGTAAAGGGATGTCATTTTCTGAACCTACCAGACTGTTCCAGCTGTTCTGTTATTTGCCTTTACCCACTTAGTCATTATATCCACATTACTGATGATTATTTATCACAAACCTCATTGTGTAAATATTTTGGGAATGCAATTATTGTTAACCCTACAATATCTTTGGAATATCGATATCAAAGTATTTGGTCAAAAATATTGTGATATTTGATTTTCTCCATATCACCCAACCCTAATAAAAATGGGTTTGTGAACTTTAAATAATATATGGCAAATATTAAAAGCAAAGGCTAATTCCAGATTATCTTATATGGAATGTAATATGATTACAATGTAAGATGTCCTGCACTATATCCATCCTTTATCAAACATGCAGTCAAGTTGATGCATTTAACGTAGTACCTTTCCAACAAGTGTTATTAATGTCAACATGGTCAGGTTTTGGTAACCTGACGCGCCAGATGGTTTGTTGACACAGAACCATCTGAGACCCTGTCATTGGAAACTGTTTGGGAAAGCGCAGGCCCTTTCTAAACAATACCCGGCAGGTACAACCAGCTGTCTATCTAGTCCGCCATTATTGCTTTGAACTTATGGTTTTGAGCGAACAGTGGTGGCCTTCACACACCTAAACCACGCCCGTAGCTGCCAGTAGCTCCTCTCTGATCTAGTGATATCGCGTTAATTCAGCTGCCGTGCGAGATACAGGTTTTGGTAAAAGCAGCACAGAATTGGAGCAAGGTGGCCATCTTTAAATTTCTCTATACAGACAATAACCTGGACTTTGTAGTTTTGTAATGAATGTCACTAGGTCGCATATGCTGAGGTGATAAAATGTGAAGGTTAGTCTCCCAGATGGCACACATGTAACCCATATTTAGCTCACAGCACTCTGTGAGTGTATGTTTGTACACATGATGGAGTTGTTTATGAGCTGATAATGCCGTGCGACCGTGTGGCGTACAAGCCCAGACGTTCTACTCTTATGGCTTTTGGATGTTCTTTTTCCTTATGTGTTGGTGCAGGATTTGATGAGGAACCCTTTCGGCATGTTCGACAACATGATGTCCAACATGAAAGACAGAATGGAGGAGATGCACAAAAACTTTGTGAGTTTAATGATTTTGTTTTCTCTTCCTGTTGTTTTGATGCTTTATGTATTGTGTAACTGCTTAATAGCGTGTGTTTGTGTGTTTCAGGAGAACATTCCCACGGATCCAAACACCCACTCATTCAGATCCTCATCAGTCATGACATATTCAAAGGTCGGAAATGAGCCTCCCAAGGTCTTCCAGGCGAGCTCATTGACACGCCAGGCCCCTGGGGGGGTAAGCAGCACACCATCAGATGTGTTACTACATCATATCACAGTACATTAGACCACAGTTCAGTATATTGAGCTTGGAGAAGTAAATCTATCTGGAAAAGTCTCACTCATTCTGTCACTTCTGAGTGATCATGGTGATAACTTCCCTCTGGCCTTTCCTTATGAGAACATTATCGTAAGCAAACTTTTCTCAAAGTGACATTTGATGGTTCTGTTCAATTAAGGTGTGCCAGAAACCGTTTTGCTGATCTTGCATACAAAATACCAGGGCCCTGGAACAGTCACTCCTAAATGGAATGCATTTAATATAATTAGCTACATTTGTGTTTGACTAGTCAAACTGTCAACGGTCAAATTTCGGACTTTAATTAAAGTAGGTAGAATCAAAAACATCCAAGAAGATTAAAAGGTTGTGCAAACTATGTGAACTAGGAGAAGTTGAAAATGAATCACATTTTCTTCTGTATTGTCCGTATTATGATAAGTTAAGAACACCAATCATACCTGAAATGTCTGTCCAAAATCCGGTTATGTGGTTACTTTGGCATCCCGTCTTTGGCAAAATTAATTCATATATATATATAGTATATATAGAGTAAAGGAAAATAACATGTTGATTGCTCGAATTAATGCACTTTTTTTGGAACAACTTGATGTGCCTGATGGGTTTAATAATGTTTTATTACTAGATCAAGGAGACTCAGCAAGCAGTTAGAGACTCTGAGAGTGGTCTGGAGAAGATGTCTATTGGTCACCACATCCAGGACAGGGGACATGTTGTTGAGAAGAAATACAACAAGAAAACAGGAGAGAAGGAGTTCATCCAGGACTTTCAGAATTTGGATGAATGTAAGTTAAATTATTGTTTCATAACTGTAGAGGGTCCAGCCATATTTGTTGCGCATAACTGCATTAAGGAGCTGTTTCAGAGATCAGTCTCATTTTGTTAATTGAATTATGTACCATGATTCACAATGTTAAAAAACCAAGACACCATTACAATTATTAACAGTAAATATGTGGTAAAATCATACATATACACAAACATACATATGTTTATGTTTTGATAAGTTCAGTAGACTTGTTAAGTACACCAACCAGTTGAACATATTGTTCCACTGGAAGTTGCCACTGTCCACATACTGTATTCCTAGCCCATCATCACTTCACAGACAGAATATTTCCTAACATGATCCCGATCCTCCGCCCCCAGCTGAAGCACAGTCTTTTGACGATGAGTGGCAGCACAAGGTGTCTAAGTTTCTGCCATCTGGCCCAATGTCTCGTCTGGAGGAACCCCGGCCCCGTGGTGTTCGCCGGGCAGCGCTGACCGGTTCTAAGCAGGAACACAGGTCAGTATTACGCTCAGACCCCATGTGGCATTGCAGACAAGCCAGACTCTGCTTTTCAGGATCAAATGACAAACAAGTTGTAGATGCGGCGACACATACAGTATGCTTCCTTAAACATATTATTATGCTATTATTATCATGCAGTTAATTTGGTGTTTGAATTGGGATTATTTACTGTTTTGTATTTTCCACAGTGACCAATCAAAGGGCAAGGTGGAGGGCATAAGCAACGTGAAAGGCTCGAAAAAGCAGTGAAAACATCTGTTTGTGTGCTTATTAAAGTCTTTGAAGCATCATGCAGTACACTCTGGCGCTCTGTATCATTTTGAAATATTTAAGAAACTATTCTTTTTACATTTCTGCTGCTAATGCTTTAATGTTAAAAAAAAACATATGATGTTTCTCATACTGCCCATTGCTGCAGTGAAACGCTCTGGCTGAGCTCTTAGCCGTCTGCTCTGATTGGTCAACCAAGTTCAAAGAAGCTACTGGGCTGGCTGTGCTTGCTCAGACAACACCATTGGGCTGCACATAGGAAAAACTGGGCTGGCATTCCCAATCATCCCTAATTGAGGAATTTTAAACAGGAATGTGGACGAGGCGTTTCAGGCAGTTGAGAAAAAGTACAGTCTGTGGGAGAGAAAGCTCCATTTGGAGTGAAATGTGTTTTTCTTGTACTTTATACATCAATTAGATACACAAACAACTATATAATACACTAAAAAACAGGAAAAATCTAAAAAAAAAGTTATAGGGACATTATAGGGGCTCTTTAATATTTTGAGTCTTGGCACAGCTCACACTTGAGTTTGAAAACAAAAAGATGGCAAGACATAGATTATATAACAAAGTCAGGAATATGAAGTGTGTTGGCTGTGTAGTCCAAGCAAAACATGCAACATTACAATGAATAACAAAGGGGTCTTTAATATTTCACAACAACAAATTAAATAGGTTATTAGTATTTCTATGGAGGTAGCAATATTGAAACAGACTTGAATGAACTCATACAATGTAAGAAATATAATAACATTATATGTAATTAAGGGTGGTAGGCACTACTGATATTATTAGACATTAACAGTTAAAGAGCAATTACTGTATATGATTTGGCTTTAATAGTTTTATGTATAGTATTCTGCCATCTGTTTCTCACATTGGCATTGTCATAATGCAACACGACACAAAATGTAGTGACTTATTGAGTGTTTGAAATCCAATAATGCACTTAGACAATGTCTAAATTGTCTTTTTGTATTTATAATGGCTAGTACCTGATGCTCAAGTTATATATTTTATCTGCTGTAATCTTTGTAAAAAGAAAAATAAGATTCTTCCCTTTTTATATGTTACTTTTGTTTTTCATCTGATGAACTGTGTTGCATAGCACGATATCTTGGCAATGTCTGGATTGTTCTCAATAATTCTAGCTTTGTTCTTGTATATTTTTTCAAGCTTTAACAATACGTCATGTGTCATCAACACAAGCTATTGTCTGAAAATAATAAATATCAAAATTAATCTGGTGTTTTTATTTCTTATCAGTCCCACATCGACTTTCACTGACAAGAAAGAAGACAAGTTAAATTCAAGTCTTACAAATGCCGAACAACTGCCTGCGAGGGATCTATGAGAGCGTGTATTGTGATGAACTTCTTGTTGTGCCCGTCTGGTAGTGACTCACGGTAGTATTTTTGGATCTAAGCACTTGTCAGTAGCTCAGATTGGTCTGAGATGTTACACAGCTGCAACCCCAGCAAGCGTCCCTCTCACATGCTTGTGTATCATGCTTCATTAATCCCTTGCTTCAACATACAGATAGGAAGGGATCAGGGAGCAATATATAGCTCAATAAGGATCCAAGTGTAGCCTGAGTCTTCAGTTCTTAGGGTGTTGAAAATCGACTTCGTAGCTAAACTTGCAGAAGGGAGCACACTCTGAAATGGGTAATTCATGGAAAAACCTAAAAGGAATCTTGTGAAGGCGCTTTTACATGTATGAATCTTTGGAAAGGGATTGCACTCTCTTAGCAACCTCCCCAGGCTACTACTCTGTCTCCCCACTCTATCAACGCTGCTGCTTCAATAGGACTTAAATCAGATACTTTTACAGGATCATCTAAAGAGCTTGGCTTCTACTCCATGCATGTAAATGCTATTATTGGAAAGAGTCTTCATTCTACTGCCTCTGTGCATTTGGAGTCTGGCATTTTACTCCTACTGAAACAACTGGTGGTAATTCACCTGCATAGTTGAACAAATACATATTTACTCTTTTCTTCACGACAGTCAGCTCTGCATCCACAACTGATGGGTTTTTGCTCTCATGAATCATGCTCGAGCATTACATCCTCCTCATCAGTTAAAGATGTAATTGACAGAAAGGTCTTCTTTTGTGTATCGTGAATAATGACAAAAAATTAGTACCAGTTATCAGTACAAAGGTTTTAATATTCAATAGAAATAAACTACAAAAAACTACAAAAGACTTGTGACTATTGAGTTGGCAGTTACAACTCTGCCACCACCTGCTGGTCATCTTAGAACATTACATTTTGTCAGGAATATTTACAGAGCGTTTACAAGAAACATAACTTACTGTAAAAAAAAAAAAAATCACCAAATATACAGAATCTTGAGAAATGAAACAGCATAATGACCATAACTGAGATCTGAATATGAGACATTCCCAAATATGAATTCCATCATCCTTGTCAAAAATGTCACCAGACGTAGAAAGAGTTGGGATAGTTAAACCAGGTCTACATGATTCCCTGCGGCTGTACCTTCCCGGCAATCTTCTTGGAGCACTCCAGCAAAGCGTTGTGGATATCTTTGGCGCAGGAGATCTGAGACTTGATCATGCCGAGGTATTGGGCATAAGACATGGACTCTGTCTGCACTGTGTCCGGTTTGGTGGCTGTTGGGACCAGGTTGGGTGAATGTTTGGCGCTGTCAATGCTCTGGGAGAGGCACTCATATGCCAGCCGCTGCATAGAGGAGACAGAACATGAGTATACTGTATGTGCTAGACTTTGAGTGTAGATACAATATATGTAGCATGTGCAGTGGTGGAATGTAAAGAAGCACATTTACTCAAGTACTGTACTTAAGTACACATTCAAAGTACTTGTACTTACTTGAGTGTTTCCATTTTATGCAACTACACACACACATATACATATATATATATATATATACATATACATACATACATACACATCTAAAAATACCATATGTAAATATGGTATTTTTAACTCCACTACATTTGTCTGACAGCTGTAGTTACTGTCCAGTAAAAGACATGTATCTTTCAAGGCATTGATTTTGAATGTTTGTGATAAACTGAAGATTAGCTGTTGCTTTATGTGTTGAAAAATTCTCCTACTTCTGAAATGCATTGTCACAAAGACGAACTCATTGTAATTACAATAAAGCTGAAACACTTTTTAGAGATATATACGTGGTTCTCACAGGACAGCGACAGTACAAACATACAGTATATTATAGAATATGATGCATCATTTAGATTAAACTACCCAACAGTATTTAAAGGAGTTAGCACAACCATAAACCTCTACAGCCGTAAAATGCAACATGCACATTCTTTAAATGACTGTCTCACTTATTTCCCATCTTATCTTGATGCACCTATAGCACCTTGCGGCGCTTGGGAATGCTTTAAACCCTATTTCATACAGTCTGTTTAAAATTCCAAGAGGAAAGTAGTAGCGCTTATGATGCAGTCAGCTCGTAAAATTAAATGAAAATCAAAAAATAAAAATCTAATTAAATCGGAACAGGGTGAATCGAGATTGTGATTTTATAACGATTAATCGTGCAGGCCTTATTTCACTACATTCATTGAAATGATTTTCCAACGCTCCTTGTCAGGTGGGTTGGAAGTGTCTTATAGGATAGTGACTCACTCCTCTCAACAATTTCATGTCAAGACTGTTACTTTCTTTATTTTCATATTTACAATATCATTATACAGTACTTAAACAGTTGATCTATAAAATCTAGGGAACATCCTTCATATCAGCTGTGGTGACCAAAAAAACGCCAGGACGTATCAGTTCAATATTTTAGTTATATATTTGTATTTAGTATGTTGAAGTCTTACCAAACACAGCTCCAGTTGATCGCAAAGGGCATAAAACTCCTCTAGGCTCTTGTCAAAGCGCTGAACAGAGGTGTCGCTGCTTTTGCTAAACCGGAAGAAACAGAAGACACATTCAAAAATTTGACAAAAATATTAGTCTTTCTTCAGAAACCCCCACCCCCCCCCAACCAATCAACTTACATGCCGTTGTCAATTGTAGTGTTATGGGCAAAATTCAGGGACGCAATCTTCATTACATTCTGAAATAAATCAAACAAATAACGCGATAAGTTTAAAGCACACTGCTGCATATATTTAGTGTATTTGTGAAACTACTGTATTTAAATTCGTTAATCTAACTTTAGCTAACGGTAATGGTGGTCCGATGTTTTGGGAATTTTCGATTTCAGCTTTTAGCTGGGTGCCGCACAGTTACCTGCAGACTCTCCTTCAGCTGTGGAATGAGCATTTTAAATCTGTGAACTGGATCAAAGTCTTGCTGCTGGCTCAATTGCTGCTGCTGCTGCTGCTGCTGTTGTTGTTGTTGTTGTAATGAAGAAGGTTGTAATCCGGGTTGAGGCATCGGTCCACCGGGTTGCTGCTGCTGCTGCTGAGACGCCATCTTGAAAAGCGGCTACGACGTCCAGTCCGAGTTACATATCCGGTTCGTCATTTTTCAAAATAAAGGCGTTTCCTTCAACATAACTTTCAAAAAATGAATTGATGTGCTAGTGCCAGTAAACACACCACCCTCTGCTGACTAATACAGAACCACATTCAACCAAATACATTCCCATTAATACCTACCAGGGTAGTAGTACAATGAAACGAGGCCACTTACATTAAATGTGTAAATTTATTCCTACATTTTCTATAGGCCTATATGTGTTGCATGTAGGGGCTACCACTGCTTTTAATTGTACAGTAATTGTAATTACAATGAAGATGAGACAGCTATGTCTCGACTACAATATTTATACTGTATACTATAACAATAGCTTTGAATTTGATTAATTACAAATATTCTAGTCGTGTAGGCACATCAAGAAGGCATGCTTTTCTGTATATTTATATAGAACAAATAGGGTCAAACTTTCATCTGACTTATTTGTTGAATAAATACATTTGTTTATGTTTAATCTTTTTTAAGATCATTCTGTGCAGTGTGTTGGCCTACTTTCCACTAAAACAGTTTAGTGGTAAAATTTATATAAACTATAATTTTTAAATTCAGGACTTTGGCTGTAAATATATGTGTACAGTTGTATATATTATACATGTTTTAAATAATGATACTTTCATATTTTTACTTCTGTAACCATTACTTAATGTATTGAAAAATGCAGAGGTTCCTATATTATTTAATGTTTTCTTCGTTCAAGTACTTTGGTTTGTTTTTCCTAAAGTATTTAATATGGTTTTGTGTGATTGTATTGCTTACTCAACATAGTTGTGCCTTGGCGGTTTTCTCGCTGGTTTCTTGAAGGCAGCAGCAGCGGCAGCAACAGCGCAGCAACGGCGGAGGGAGGGCCCTGCAGCCGCTCTTCTCTGGTAGAAACCCCGTAGTGCAGCACAGCAACGCCATTCGATAACTGCAACAGTGTTCAAAATGGCAGGAGCTGATGGAGACGACTCTCTCTACCCTATCGCCGTTCTCATTGATGAGCTGCGAAACGAGGATGTCCAGGTAGTAACACTGGTTTAAACGTCAATCGGTATATATATTGTTCCGTAAAATGAGGCCATTTTGACGCATTTCAGTAGCACATCTGATCACTAGCTAGCTAAGTAGCACATATGTAAGCTAACGTTCCCGGCCGAGGCCTATTATCAGGAGGATCTTCCTGGCGCACCCTGCTTTGCTTGTCTAGCTAGCTAGCTAGCTAGTTGGCTGGTTTCTGTCATGACTTAGGTAAAATGTTAAGCTGGAGCAACAGTTAAGGAAATGCTAGGTACGTATATTATTCGAAACGTATCGCTAGCTTATAAAAAAGTATTAACGTTACTAATAGTGTGTAAGACAAGCTAAGCAGGTCATTGGATTAAATCACAACAGCAGGCCCTTCTAGGCCGCAGTGGGTAGAAAGGCACTGTTTATCCCATGCCAATGAATGTAAAGCTATCATTGCGACACAGGTAAATCCTATCTTGGATAACTAACGCTAGGTATAGTGAGGCGTAAAGTTAATCATCGACATTGTTTTTTAAAATGTGCTTACACTTTATTAAAAACTTATAACTAACCTAGTGACTGTCCATTTTGTGTACAGTTACGATTGAACAGCATCAAGAAGCTGTCCACTATTGCTCTGGCCCTTGGTGTTGAGAGGACTCGCACGGAACTCCTTCCTTTTCTCACAGGTAACAAAGTAATTCATTTTAACATTAAAATCATCTGTTGTTTGACACATCAGTATTGACCTATTAGCGGCCGTTAAATTCAGGAAATGCTGAATGAGTAGTACTTCATATTTAGTCATATTTATTACTAATGTAAGTTTTCGTTTGTGTAGTAGGGGAATACAATAAACATTAAAAAGGGATTAAAAGAACATGTATTGCAATAATAAGTATTTAAAAAGACACTAACAAAAACGTGTGTAATATAAATGTTTAAGAAAGGGTAAGAAGGAAGGCTAATCAGGGGATGTGCAAAGGCTTATAGTATGTACAGTATGTGCAATGGTTTTGGGGTAAGGTCCAGCATGTGCGTTAATTAAACGTAGGTAGGGGGTTAAGTCTGAGGTTGGGGGGTTAAGAGTCTGTCAGAGACTGTTAGCGGTGGTTCCGGTTGTTGATGAGGTCCACTGCAGTTGGGAAGAAACTGTTCTTATGGCGTGAGGTTTTGTTCCTGATGCCGCAGCCTCCTGCCAGACTACAGTTGTTAGAAAAACACTCCAACAACTGTCAGGGATTGTGTTACATTTTAATTTTCAGACGTGAATATATCAATCACACTTTTTTTTTTTTACAAGTCTTCCTTTTATTTCTTTAGACACCATCTATGACGAAGATGAGGTCCTCTTGGCATTGGCTGAGCAGCTTGGCAATTTCACTATGTTGGTGGGAGGGCCAGAGTACGTCCACTGTCTCTTGGTAAGTCACTGAAGAGTTGATTTAGCTATCAGGCTGTGGCTTGCAGACATTACTTTTACGATGGATTAATTCCTCAATTTGGTCTCTTCATGGGATTTGTTGATTCAGAGACAACATAAAAACTGCATTGTTTTTAATTGACAGTTCTTTAATCTCTTAACTTTATAGCTTATGGAAATAAACCGTTTAAACCCTTGCCTATTTGGATTATATACTAAGGGTTTTCACCTGTACAAAGACCAGAACCTTTAGATTGCCTAAATTAAAAATAGTTTGAGAAATTGGTGTGTTTGATACTGCCTTCTACCTTTTTATATATGTTAGAAATATATAATACTATATACACATCCTCATAATGTCTTCTATTTGTGAAATAGTTGAAGAACATGAACCTTCTCTAACCTTATTCCTTCTTGATCTGCAGCCTCCTCTGGAGAGCCTTGCTACAGTGGAGGAGACAGTAGTCAGAGATAAAGCTGTGGAGTCGCTGCGGAAGATCTCACAGGAACATTCTCCAGTTGACCTGGAGGTCCATTTTGAGCCTTTGGTCAAGCGGCTGGCCAGTGGTGACTGGTTCACTTCTCGCACATCTGCCTGTGGCCTCTTTAGCGTCTGTTATCCCCGTGTCTCCAGCACTGTCAAGGCTGAGATCCGCCAGTAAGTGGCTTCTTTACAAGGAGAAACACTTTTTAGAGTGCACTCAATCCTTATTTGCAGTTGTGTACCAGAAATTACCTGCCTTTCTGATAAAATGTTTGTGGTTATCTCTAGGCATTTTCGCACCTTGTGCTCAGATGACACTCCTATGGTGCGTCGTGCTGCAGCATCTAAACTGGGGGAGTTTGCCAAAGTCCTGGAGCTGGATTATGTAAAAAGTGACATCATTTCCCTCTTCACTGCTTTGGCCTCTGATGAGCAGGTATGACCACTCATCTTCCTTTTTCTCAACCTAAACTGCTGTTATACTCTGTGTTCTGCAGTCTCCTCTGAAAAACTCAGGGATGGCTTAACTGATCCATTATCTTTCTCCACCAGGACTCGGTGCGGCTGCTTGCCGTGGAGGCTTGTGTCAGCATTGCTACTCTGCTGCCTCAGGAGGATCTTGAGACCCTGGTGATGCCAACCCTGCGCCAGGCTGCAGAAGACAAATCCTGGAGGGTCCGCTACATGGTGGCTGACAAGTTCTCTGAGGTAAGCAGCCAATTCATTTCTTCTTTTTTTTCACTCTTGTTGACCTCCTGGTTAAATGTAGAATTGGCAAAAAAATGTAAATTGACAATCAAGTCATATTTTGAGTTTACTTGAAGTTTTCCAGTTCTTAAGAATCATTTAGTGCAAACAAAGGCCTATTTTCATGATAATTTTCCACACATGTTCCAAGTTAGAGACATAGTTATGATTTGAAAGTGTAAAATAAGATCAGAGAGACTTTGTCTATCTAGACACACACATACTGTATATGGAGGAACAAAATTGTCTGCCTGGTCCCGGTTCAAAAACGTTTTTGTTATTTTAAATGTGTGGTTTTGATGTTGTGCATGTTCTTTTCAGAAGATTTTAAGATTATTGCTAAATAGAACTAACTCATTTTTTATAGAGCAAGACAGTGGGCATGCACATTTGGAAGTGTGACAAGCTAAAACTATTATGAATAGGCAAAACGTGCATTAACTGGAGCACATCAGGGAACATGTTTTTGTTTTACATTAGAGCTTTGTCTTGAAAGCTGTAATTGTTTACCTTTTGACAGAGTAAGGCTTCCCATTCCTTTTATAATCATGTGGTATGCTTGGAAAAGCATGTCCCAGACCCATCTCTGAACTGGATCCACAGAGATGTAGTTCATTTAATTAAATTGTCATCTTACTGTAGGTTTGACCAAAAACATTTCCCAAAAAGGATTGATAACGATAACATAGATGAGCATTGATGATCAATTCAGAGGTTATTTAAAGCACTTTGATGCAACTCAAGTTTATCCAATCTTCTTGGTTCATTCTGAAAACATTTAACAAATAATTATATTTATATTTCGGATCTTTTGGAGGTTATTATCAATATGTTCGTAGATTTTTTTTAAGCCAATTGTTTGCACTGTTTTTTTGTGAATCTTTATTAAAAGAATAGGCTTTAAAATTAGTGCAAGCCCAAAAAAGGCAGCTTTATTTTCATAAAAACAATTGGTCATCAACAAAGCATAGCACAAGCTCAACCAGCAATCTGCCGTGAGGAAAAATAAATACATTTGGGAACTTACATGGGGATTTAAATTTGAGTCGATTGATTTCTCCTACCAATCATATGAGAGGAACGCAACTCTAACTAAGTACTTGGGCCAGGTGCAGGATGTCTGGGGTATGACTATTTTAGAAAATAAATAATTTAAAAAGTCCACATGGGATTTGTTTTTGATGTGCTAGGTTTAACCAATCATCGAACTTCCACCTACCAATGAAACGAGTTCTAGCTAATCAGATGCAAAGTAAGGCGGGTCCTTGGCAAAAAGTGCAAGTGCGGCCTCTGTGGTAACGCAGCTAATAAAAAATTAGATACAGTTTTACTTGAGAGAAGAGTTAAAAACAAATGGTGCTGGACATGAATAGAGGACAAGAGGAAACAGTGGGAGACGGGAAGCCGTTTAGCACTTGGTGCTTCAAATTGAGCACCCAGCTGCAGCGTATGTTCAAAAAGTGCTTGCCAGTCATCAGATGCTAGTCACAAAGCTTTGTTCCGTGCACTCTGCCATACGAGTACGTTACCGGCATCAACGGCTAGCGCTGCGACTGAGCTAAGCGACCGCGTTTGCACGTTCATAGCAGAACACGACTGCCTTGACAAAGCTTTCTGTTTGGAATCAGCTTGGAAGTTATTTAAACATAACGGCCTTGTCCCAGACGTCTAGCTATATGAAAAGCTAAACAAAAAGCACAGTTTTTAATAAATGTACATGAAGCAACTAATGTCAACATGGACAAAATCATGAACGTACTAATTAGCTTTTTTGATAATGACTTGGCCAAAGTAACAACACATCTAGAAAGTTTTTTTTAGATTATTATTCAATGTAGGATTATGATAGTATTGTAGTATGAAAATCTACATTGACTCTTAATTTAATATATGGTTGGAAGAAATAAAAATGTATCCAAAACCTTTTACTTATAAAAAAAATTATGACTTTCATTATTGTGTAATGTAAGGATTATTTCTTTTGTCACTTTAAGCCCTGGATAAAGGCTTGCAATATAATTTCCCATCCTTAAACAGGGATGTAAAACTCATGGTTCAAATTATGGTTTTGAGTCACCAATTGGATCAATTTTCGGATCAGCAAAAAGGGGGGAATTTTAAATGATTATTAAAAATGTAATAGTAACTTTTAACCTTTTATTACTTCTTTCACCAGTAAATTGCTGTTAAAAGACAAAAACAGATGAGAAAAGAGTATCTTACAATAACTTTGAACGCACCATGAGGTTAACCAGTTTAAAAGAAACGCAGCTTTTAGTCCCGTCTGTGTTGTTTTTCCGACAACAGTGACCAGTGCTAGTTTGTCTTTTAGCTCATAGCTTTAGCGGTAGACGGTGTTGGAGTCCTCCTACAGTGAAATACAGTCACACTTTTACACAGTTCAGCTGTCAGTTTTAACTGTGTTGATTCCATTTACTACTGTTGCTATTGGTGGGCCAAAGTTACCTGCTGATAAGTGTTAGCAGTGTTTACTATCTTGACATGCAGTGATGTTTCTGTTGCCTGTAACGTCTGTTTCAGAGCATCAGAGAACGGTGCAGACATTTATGTGGCACCGTAATGAGGCACCCAAAAACGTTACGGAGACAAGAAAATAAAATCATTGACTTCTTTTGAAATAAGATTTTCCAGTTTTGTACTTTTTATTTTTATTGTTTTTACAAAAAAAAGGGGGGGGGGCAACCAGAGGCCACTAAATGGTTGACTCCTGGCCTGGTCAGCTTACCTGGTTGAGCGTCTGCCCCCATGTACAAAGGCTCTATTAATATTTTCCCCGCCTGCTTATTTGGATATTGAGACATGTTGATTTCCCTCTGAATGTAGCTCCAGAAAGCAGTGGGACCAGAGATCACCAAGAACGATCTGGTCCCTGCCTTCCAGAATCTTCTGAAGGACTGTGAAGCTGAGGTCCGTGCAGCTGCAGCCAACAAAGTCAAAGGTCAGTACATGAATACACAGTAATTAAAGTCTTTAACAAAGAGACTTGCTGAGAAAATTGCATTGCATGGGTTGAATTGAACATGTTTCAGCTCTGCTTCTTTTTCATGTTTTTATTAATGGTGTACTTTACTTTTTGTTAGAGTTCTGTGAGAACCTCCCAGAGGACAACCGTGAGCAAATCATCATGACTCACATTCTGCCCTGTGTCAAGGTAAAAAAAAAAAAAAATTCTGTATGCCAAACTTCTCTGCTGCTTTATTAAGCATGGAAAAGTACTAGAGGCTTATCTTTTTATAGTCTTCCCCAAAGAGTTTATGCAGAAGTTTGGTGTAGTGACGTACACCTTGGGTCTTATTTTGTTTGTTAGTCATTATTATTCCTTTTTATTCACCAACTCAATTGCTGACAAGTGTGACAGCAGACATTTAGATATCCAAAGATGCCCACTTACATAACCCTAACCATAATTGGTTGTTAAGGGGCCATGTTATGTGGGGCTTTTGCAAAAAGACAGCAATTAAGACATAATGCTGTATGCCATTGTTAGTCAGATTTTGAACAGCAGATGGCACTGTTTTTGTTCAACAATAATTTTAGTCTTAGTGCTACTGATCATTGCCAGTATTTTAAATTACTAATGGTCTTAGTACAGTACAGCTAGACTTGCATTGAAATTCCTGGATCTATAGATTATGGTTTGTAAAATATAAAGATGTCACAAAGGGTCATTGTGCTAATCCTGTTAACATAACTATGGAACAAGGATATAAAGGTAGCAACAAACATTAACTGAGGAACAAGGCTATGCATACAGGTAGCAACAAACCAATCCTACAATTCTTCAGCACTTATTTTTTACTAAAAGCTTCATGTAGTATTTGTTTTATCGGTTATGTTTTATGTAATCAATCGGATCCGTGACCATGACTTAATAATTGACATAATCAAAAAATAATTTCTGTGCCCCATAATTATAATAAGCTGTTTCTCATTCTGTCTACAGCATATTTAAGGTTATTCCACCTACAGTAGTTAACTGCAATGACTGTTGGCAATAGTATTACAACCACTTTGCTGCATATTTAAACAAATGTAGATTATAGATTCCCTCCCTCTAGTGTGTTGTAAATATGACCCATAGCAGTAGTGTAAATGTTTATTTACGCACCTTCTGCCTTAACTATTTGTTTGTGCTGATCTCTGTCTTCTGTTTGTCCCTTCTCTCCCCAGGAACTTGTTTCAGACACCAACCAGCATGTGAAGTCAGCCCTGGCCTCAGTCATAATGGGTCTTTCGACCATCCTGGGCAAGGACAACACAATAGAGCACTTACTGCCTCTCTTCCTGGCTCAGCTCAAGGACGAGGTAAAGGAAATGCAGACTTGTAATCATGGGCCTCAATTTTTTCCTTTTATATTTTACACAGCTGGCTTTGGAAATCCTTAAGGCACTGCTTAGGTTGGTAACATTCACAACAAAAGCTTCCTGTGAAGTTCGACCAACTTCTTTGGCCTTTAGTGATCAGCTTGTCTGAGACAGGGTGAAGCCATTTTTCTGCAGCCACGAGATGTTCCTCGCTGCCACCTGGCTGGGTAGGAAGATGATTCATGCAGTTGGTCGCTAGACTGAAACCTTACAATTAGACTGAATTACTGTGTCTGGAGTAAAGCATAATGAAAAGCTGGACTCGGTGCAACTAGATAAGTTATTTCTAGATGCATTTAGTCATAGTTTTGTTGTGAAATTGGACACATCCTTTTTATCAGTTTGTCTTCTTTGCATTTCAGTTATTTTTGTGACTTGTCAGTATTAGACATACCTTTTTTTTTAATGATTTGACATTGTAGATCAATGTGTTCTACAGTATGAGTTTGCATAAAGTTATAATGGGCTTGGTTTTAGAGGAAGAATGTACAAGGACATTCATCAGCTAATTAAACAGGTTAATCTAGAACAACAGTAGCTTAGTCACATACTGTCCCGTGAATATAGTTCCATGACATTAATTAGGATATTGAGATTGGACATGAGTTTGGCACGTCAGTCACAGATGTATATACATGTTTTGGAAGGCTTGATGCTGTCTGTTCTTTCACTGCTTTCTTTAGTCCTATTTAAAGATGGCCCCATTTCCTTACAGCACAAACGCAAGACCAAGAGTGTCTAATTAGATTTGTCCAAACTGACAGCTTTGAGTTGCAAATTTCAATAATTCAAGGTGCCAAGGACAGTTTAAAGGGAGCTAAATGGAGAATGTTCTGCAGACATGCTTTTATTTAAAATCCAATTTATTTCAAATTGTTACAGTGCCTAATCTGGCTACTTCTTGGTTCCTACTTAGTTAACAAGCCTGACGGAGTGTAAAATCAGTGTGCAGTTTAAGGCTTCTGTTTTTGTTTTTTGTTCCAATTAATATCCTGTTCAAATTTTGTGTTAAAGCAGATCTCCATTTAAGGCTCTTGTATATAAACATTAGGCCTATGTTATATTATCTAGACAAAACTATTTGGACGTTATTTTTATTTTATTTTATAGTGACTACGGTGGTTTGGCCGTAGACAAACAATTTGCACTTTGGAGAGAGTAAAACAATGCTAGCGTTGTTCAATGTAGCGCTATAGACTTTAAAATTTAGATAATGGTATATCAGGTTTATGAGATGAATAAGATTTGTAAAGCAGCAAGAGACAAGTGTCCCTCCTAATAATTTTTGCCCCTTAGTTGCCCTGTTTGGTTGGTTTGCGAAGTGAAGTTGAAACGACAAAGTCACATCCCATTAGATTTGACTTGGAATGAGAGTCATTGCAAGACCTTCAAAACAAGCCTGGTAATAAGAGGTGCTACAGTAGTCTTGAATTCAATTCATTTTAATTTTATTTATAGTATCAATTCATAACAAGAGTTCTCTCAAGACACTTTACAGATAGAGTATGTCTGGAACACACTCTATATTTTACAAGGACCCAACAGCTCTAGTAATTCCCCCCCAGAGCAAGCATTTAGTGCAACAATGGCGAGGAAAAAATCGCTTTTAGGAAGAAACCTCGGACAGACCCAGGCTCTTGGTAGGCGGTGTCTGACGGGTCCGGTTGGGGGTGTAATTAATAGTGGCATAAATAGTCACAATAAAAGATAAAGGAACAATGTGACTAGAAAGAGTCAGTGCACAGATTCTGTCTATAATTAATAAACGTTGGCAAAAAACTCATAAATCTGTAATATTTATATTCAATCCAGTATAACTTTTGAGGAGACTGTAGAAGGAGTTGTTGCTAACATGTTGTAACAAGCATTGCACTGTAATTGGATAACAAAAACAGAATTTGACTTTATGCATGTTCCATATCCTATACCTCCGGTACTATAATGCCCCCCAAAGGTACATACAGATGCTAATAACCTTTCTTTTTGACCCGTTGTCTCTGTTAATTCCCATTGCACTCGATGCTTTTCTATGCTTTGTCTAATATCGAAATACTTTGTTGTAATGAAAGTGTGCTGCCATAAGCTTTACTTGCTCATCTTAATAATTCTTCTGTCACAGTGCCCCGAGGTGCGTCTCAACATCATCTCCAACCTAGACTGTGTGAACGAGGTGATTGGCATCCGTCAGCTCTCCCAGTCACTGCTGCCGGCCATTGTGGAGCTGGCAGAGGATGCAAAGTGGAGGGTCCGCCTCGCCATCATAGAGTACATGCCTCTGTTGGCAGGACAGCTGGTGAGTCATGGAGTTTTTTTATTAGTACCATGAAGTAACCAGAAATATTAGCAATGTGCAGCCAGACAATCAGGCCTAATTTGTCTATAGACATCAGGAAAGCGTTCTAATTACACTGTGACCTTGTTTTCTCAGGGAGTGGAATTCTTTGATGAGAAGCTCAACACCCTTTGTATGGCCTGGCTTATTGACCACGGTAAGGCACTGTAATGGGTAAAAGCTTTCCAAGGAGTTATATCAGATATTAACACATTGTTTGTGGCATGACATAGAACATGCATTTTGCAAGTGGTTGCTTGAACAGAAATGCTTACATAGACAGCTTCTTTGACAAAAGTCGTGCAAATGTGGGCCTTGTTTCTAGTTTTAAGTTCGTAAAACACTGGCATACTTTATCTATGTATTTCTTAACCTACTTAGTTTAACCTTGTTCTTGTATACTAGGCCTGCTCGATTAATTGAAAAATCGTGATCTTGATTCACCTTGTTTACGTATTTTATTGACCGTGGTCAAATTTAATTTTTCGAGCAAACTGCATCAAAATGCTACTACTTTCTTCTGTGAGTTTTAAACATAGACTGTATGAAATAGGTTTTAAAGTGGTCCCAAGCACTGCAATGCTCTCCCTTCTCTCCATTGAAGCTTTTTGTTTTGTCACGGTCAAAAAAAATCATGGCAGAGAATTGTGATATCAATTCTAAGCTAAAAAAATCGTAATTCATATTTTTCCCCGACTCGTGCAGGCCACCACAACCTGCAATTCATGCTGTGGATTTATCTTGTATTTAACAGTAAGAATCACAGTTGGGTCACTGTGTGGCCGAGTTTACATCTGAGTTGGTTTGCGCCGGGCTTTACCCAGCAGTTTTAACTGTTGGGTAGAGACCATAGTCAGTTCCTGGAAAAGCTGGGTTCCGTAGAGCCACACAACACACACTGCTCCATTACATAACCTGGAACATAGTCTTTTTGCATAAATTCTTCACTCAGTAAATAGTGTTCTCTTCACATCAAGTTCTCTAATTAGAGACACACACTCATGCTCGCTATTGAGGACAAAGGGCAAGCTGGGTTGCATCATTGTGGGGTGGGGGTGAGTGGGTGGGTGGGGGGAGTGTGGCCATACTTACGTAAGCACTTCAAAGAAAGACAAGATGGCAGAAATCAGCCCAAAATCTTTACCTCACTGACTCTATTAGAAAGACATGTTTGTTTCGTTTTAATATTTCACATGACTTACCAATGTCATGATTTCTGGTGTTTAATCTTACTGATACTTGAAAAGATCAGTGTGCTTTACCCAGTATCTAACTATAAAATCTGTGTGTTTCAAATATCTTGAACCATTCATCCGCTCTACTTCACCCTTCCTGGGTATACTTCTGGGTACCCAGTGATGCAGTAACGCAGTTTCGACACGTTCAATATTAATGAACTGTAAATCTCACTTTTTAGACGTCACACGCTCCAGCAATGTGAGCGAGGTACGTATCACTGCAATATGGCAGTTAACCGCTCCGTTGATCCAGAAAGCTCTATTGTCAATAAAAGAGTATTTGCTGGCAATGCCGAGTGCTTCGCATGCTTAGCAGCAAAGCAGACAGAGCGGGCGACTCAGCAGTCCACTGACTTGTTGATCTCTCTACCAATAGAAGTGGCTCTGTTTTACGCTACGAAATGTGCGTGCTGGCTGAAATTCAACCGGGCTGTTTTGTCGGGATTAAGCTATAAGGAGAAGAAAACTCCACTCCTCTAGGCTAAAGTGCAGTAAAATATTGTAGTGGTAATGTGTCCACCTCAGCGAAGAACAGAGAAATGTCTTTGTCTTCCCTACTGTATATTATATTAAATCTTACTTGTAGAAATAATTCAGAATTATCAGACACACACAAGAAATCCCCCATATATGTAATGGACTGTCCATCCTCTTCTGCAAAGCTGAAGTGACAAGCTACTTTTTTTTTACTCCATAATCACTTGAATATAGAATAGAAGACGCCGATGAGCAAAACTGAACAATTGTTTTCATTATATTTCATATCACACATCCATTCACCGCCGGTATTGCGGTGATGACGGTTATCGTCACGGCACAAGTAGTAGTAGTATACATTTAAGTTGCATATTAAGTCATTTGGGTCCTTCTGTAAGTAATTTTGGAGTACAGTGGTTCTTCATAGTAAAACACTTCCATCATATGAATATAGTCTACGGGAAATAAGTCATAATAATATAGTTTAATACAAATTTGCCTCAAAGGGCTTTACCATTTGTGAAGCATACAAAGTATATGTGAGTAGAGTATGTCGGGAAGGCCCTTACCAGCATCCAGGAGCCGTCTAGCAGAAGGGACCTGACGGAGGCCGGGAAATAGACGAAACTGGAGCACACCGTTCACAAAGAATGTCTTCACTGTCATTTTCTAGTGTATGCCATCCGTGAAGCGGCCACCTGTAACCTAATGAAGCTGGTGGAGAAGTTTGGAGCGGAGTGGGCTCAGAACACCATCGTGCCCAAAGTGCTGGGCATGGCTAACGACCCCAATTACCTCCACAGGATGACCACTCTATTCTGCATTAACGTGAGTCAACGGCATCATCTCAGTAACTGGCTGTCATGTTTAGGGCCTTGGAGGTCTTTGAAGCATGTAATGTCGCTCAGTGTCAGTCTAAAACCATATTGGCTCCTTTCAAAGTTGTTCATTATCTGTAAGTGGTGTTGACTGTCTGTGACCATCTGTGTTGTGCATCTCAGGCTTTGTCAGAGGCATGTGGCCAGGACATCACCACTAAGCAGATGCTACCAGTGGTCCTCAAGATGTCCAATGACCAGGTGGCTAACGTACGCTTCAACGTGGCCAAATCCCTTCAGAAGATCGGCCCCGTCCTTGACAGCAAGTACGTTGTCTTGTAATTTCACCATCAGATGTTTTCTCTCCACACTCGCAGCAATGTGCCATCACACTAAAAACCAGCATTGACAGTTTGTGTAATAATTCTCATCCTCTTTGTCCTAAAGTGCCCTTCAAACAGAAGTGAAGCCAGTGCTGGAGAAGCTGGCAACAGACACAGACATGGATGTCAAGTACTTTGCCCAGGAGGCTATCAGTGGTAAGCATTTCTCTCGTCGATCATTTATTTATAGACTTTGAATGACATGAATAATCTTTGAGATGTGTTTTTGAAGCTCATAGTAAGAAGAAATCTTCCTTTTCTTTTTTTACAGTTCTGGCCCTAGCATAACCAACCCAACATGGCTTAACCGGACAACCACCCAAGACAACAACGCAAACACTTTTACAAGATATTTATTGATGTTCATGAACAACTGGTAAATGTATAGAGAAAGCTGTTAACCATTGTGTTATCTTTTTTCTTTTAACTGTCCAATAGTAGACCATGTCTAGGCATAGCACAGGCTTCTTCATTAACCTTCCTCTTTGCTGTAAATGGGTGCTTTAACAAAGGCAAAGTGTGATGAAATTGCTTTAAGTGGTGCATGCTGACTAAAGTGCTACTGTACTAGCCAGGCATCGCTAGCCAGAACCCCTCTCACATTCCTCCCTTTTACATCGTTGGCCACTGTTGTACTTTAGCCAAAGTGGTTGCACCTTACCACATGTCTGTGATCGCTACGTAGCACCTAGAGCTGTGCTAGCTCTCCGTACTGCTGCGCTTTGCTCCCTTTGCTAGACTCAAACTTTCTGCAGCAGATGGTGCAGCAAGCTGTTTATTTAGCTGAGCTTCCTCCCAAATCCGCCCTTTTCCCTCGGACACTGCTGTGGCTCTCCAGAGTAGCGATTGAAAAGTCTGTGCAGGTCTACTAGGCTGTCTTGTCCCCATCACACCAAACCTGTTGTCTCCAAAATGCTTTACAGGATTATTCTGTACAAAGTAGGACAAAGAATTAATGGTGTGTCCATTACTGCATGTAATCTAATACACGATTGCATGTACCAATCAATCTCAAATTCCAACTCCTCTACCAGACTACCATGCCCTTGTGTACTGTTTGTTCTCTGCAGCAACACAGATTGAATTGGTCAAACAAACAAATTAGGTCGGCCCACTCTCATTGGGACTGCTCCTCCAAATCCTTAGTGATTGAGTTGATGTACTAGGGTGGGAAGTAGTAGTCTGTTGTAATTTTCTGCTCTAGGTTTCCCGCATTGCTCTTAATCTTTGTGCCAATGACTTTGGTAAGCAGTGGTGTTTTCTTTTAGTATGCCTGGGTAAACCGTCTCACCTGTCTGGTTCTATAAAGAGACCGCATCGTTCCTTTTCTGTAAGGGACACTTCATTCCTTGGATGTTATTGGGATGGTGAAACATTGACTACAGCTAAAGGGGCTATGGCATTAGCAAATCCATAGCACTCATGTCCCAGAGCCACCCACTTTCCCCTTAAAGCCGTGCTAAGTCCTCCACTGTACTGGCGATTTAAAAGCATAAGGTCTGCGAACGTGAAGGACCACCCAAGGATCCCTGCTTACAAATCTTTACACGATGGAGAACAAGTGCATGCTTTCAACAAAAGTGGGATGGGGGGCATGGAGCATGTGTACGTAAGGCTGCATAATGTTTATTATGGGTTGGGAGTAGGGGTGGTTACGGGCGGGTTGAATAAATGTATCGTCTGTGTTGATAAAAGAAACTTTTGTCTTTTCCTGAACTACTCCCGCTGTTCCTTTCTCTCCCCCCTCCCCTCATTTTGTTCTTGAATAAACCTTGATTGTTGATTGTCCTGTATCACACAGACTGCTTTTATTTTTTATTTTGAATTCTCTCCACAAGTGGGATTCTGTACTACTGTATCTTGATCTGAATAAAGTAACACAAACAAACTGGTGTAGCCTGCTTTATAACGAGTTGCTGCTCAAGCACATAAAGGCTTCCTGTCACTGTAGTTGCTAATTTGCTACGTGATTGACAAGCAACGGGAGATGATCATCAAAACAACCACTAGATTACAATATTATGAATTTACTAGTTGATTGTAGGTGCTGACTTGGTGAATTTTTGATAATCAACAGACATGAGAAGGACATTAAACTATAAAAATGTCAATGCTATCTAATAGCTGACATCCTGGACTTGAAGATGGTAAAACTGCAGAGTTCATGAGAACTATTAATACCTTTTTATGATCAATTAAATTTAAGTCAAAAAATACATTGTATATGAAAAATAATTGGCTACACGTCCAAGTTCTCTATAATTTTACTTTGAGGTGATAATGTGTAAATGCAGCTGGAAAAGACAAAATTAATGAACTGACTAGTAAGAAAGCAGTTTAATGTCAGTTAAGGAGTGAAATATTGAGTATCTGCTGGTGAATGATTAAGTACAAATATAACTACAAAGTTATGCAGCCTCTTCATGACAATGTTTGTGGACAAATGGCTACTTTGTTATGTGGTTGTGTCTCAGCACATCTGGACACTTGTATTTAATGATTAAAAAAAAAAAAAAAAAAAAGCTCAGTCTTTGCCAAGCTACATTTAAGTCCTGCCAAACAGTCTGGATTCAGGGTTTATAATTCTTGGTGGGGATGCTGAGGACAATGTTAATGCAATGGAAGAAAATCTTGATTATGGTCTCGCTGGACCATCGAGTTTCACGGTTGTTCATTAATAAAAAAAGGCCTAATTATATTCTGTGTGACTTTCAAGAATTGTACACACTCATTGCTGGCTTTGCAACTATGTCCTTTTAAGTCCTATGAAGCATAGCTTCTCAGGCTACAAACGACTCAAGAAAATGTGAGATTAATTTTACATGTTCCTGTTCTCATATTTGGTCAGCTCTTGGTAGGCAGCAGCTGTGGAGATGAAAGCGCGGGTCCTTCAGGCTGTTTAGGCCAAAGGGAACCATGCAGAGCCGGATCTGCAGCTGACACCTGCCCTCACCCTGACTACTGCTGGGGAGAGGAACACTGCAAAATAAGGGCTGGGCCCAGATGGAATATTTGTCTTTCTCAAACACGAGTCGTTTGAATGTGTAAAAAAAAAATCTTATCTTATAGCAATATTAAAACAGCAAATGTGACATGTACTTTTTGCTACGTGCCGCAGACATCGTTCCGTTAATTCCAAATAAGCAATCAAACGAGAGGATTAGGGCAATAAATCACATGGCAAAGATCTTTATGAGAATCTCAACCTTCCTTTTTTAATCTCCTCAAATCTCCCATTGGCCCTCCGCAGAGCCGTGTGCCCTCCCAATCCCCCACCCAGCCCTTAGACTGTGTGTACGTCATCGCCTGAGCACATCATGCACATATACTGTAATGCACAGGCTGGTGCAGCTGCTGTGTGTCAGCACATTCTGCCACAGCTGGACCACCTTGAGAGCTATTGCTTTATGGGAAGTAGGAGGATTGATGGTAGTGGAACCTTTGAGACTGACATCCAAATTATACTTTTGAATTTTTGTCACATATACTGTACTACAAAGAGTGATTGTTTTGCTACGCTGATGGTCAATACGCAGGAAAAATACCTGCCAAAGCTTTGAACTGCAATTTTTTTCCCACAACTGAAAATCTTCATTAAAACACGATTACTTCAGGGCGAGGGCTAATCCGCCCCCTTAAATCCACTTGTGTTCACGAGGCAGCAATGAAACAGCAGCAACCTATTTCTTTCTATTTAGATCCTGTTATTTGGGGGGATTTTCAGCAGCCAGAGCCCTTGACAGCGCTGAGAGCCCTGACGTCAATGCAGCTGCCTCCCGGGACTGTCATTTATAATGAAAGGAGTCAAGCAAAGCCCCCACACGGCGTACACACGCATGCGCGCACACACACACACACACACACACACACACACACACACACACACACACACACACACACACACACACACACACACACACACACACACGTGAGGTCAGATGCTCTCGGGGTGACAAATGACAAACATCAGTCAGGGAGAAGAACACTCATTCTTTCACCTTGTCACTTCAGCTCTCTGTTCTCTCTTCATTCTCCCGTCTTTCTCCGATGCAGCACAGGTTAATAAACCTCATAACTTTCTACTCTAGGAAATCTCAGGGCAAACATGAGGATGGCTCAAGCAGCAGAGTGTGTGACTCTTGGCTTGGCTCTAACATCCAGCCCAGAGCCTGCAGGAGCCCAATTTTTCCAGGCACTACTGGATCATCAGTACTGGGATTTCAGACTGTCCATCTGCTGGCCAGCATGTCTTCAACGTGTGTTCAGAGACACGGGACTAAAGCTGAATAATGGGGGACACATGCTTTGAGTGCAGTATGACCTTCAATGAAGACCGGAATTCATATAAGAAAACAAACACGCGCACACACGTACGCACACGCACACACAGCATTTACGTCACTTGCTACAAACCCTGTCTGCTGCACTGGGTGTTGCATTTTTAAATGATGCTGTTCCTTTGTGCATTGCTCAGTGAATATTACAGAAAAGGTGCAGCTTAGTACAACAGTACATGTTTACCCCGCTGCATTCAAAGCTCGAGCATTTGTCTCCCAGCCTTTATTCTTTTTTGTGCAGCTCTAATCCTGAACAGTGCTGTGATCTCCTGCTCTAAAAAAGACGCAGTAGGATGTTGTCATCCACCCTCCCCCTGTTGTCATGGCAACCATTGATGTCATTACAGTATACTTTGGCCTGATGAGTGAATAGGCCTCTGATACTGTGATATTTTGTTGAGGAAAAAAAAAGATTAGCGCTGTCTCTCCTCCTATCGGCTTTCTTTTCTCCCGAGAGTGTCTGTGACAGACAGCCCGCTGAGGGTCTCGATGGCAGACAGTGGCACTGAATACATACTATAAATAACTTCCTTTAACTGGAAAATGCTGCTGTCTTTTAGGGGAATTTGCTGCTGGGTCGCACTTTTCAAATAGGAAACGAAAGTGTGTTCCTCACATTTTATCTGTACATTGTTTTGTATCTTGTACCAGAGCCTGAGGTGTTGATCAGGAAGGAGATTTTGTTTGAGCAGAGCTCATGGGTGGCTCTCATTTAAAGCCAGGGTCTTTTCACAGAGTCAAATTCACTTTGCATTAAAGGCAACAGATGTAAATTGTGAGGCTACGTCGACTGAAATCTGATCAGTACGAGTGTGACCTATCCCATGTTTCAGACTTATCAGTTTGGATCAGCAGTTCCAAACAGCGTGCTGGGCACATGGTCTGATCCCAGGAAAAGAAGTGAGACCCTGGTTTCCATGAACAGACTGACCCACCCTGCCCTCACCAACCTCTGGTGGTGTATTAGCGGGATTAGCTGTTCTCTGTCTGAGTATACTGACTGGATTGACGTGTTCTCTACATGATCCTTTCCACACAACAAGGACAAAGCTCCGCTCTCAAACAGCATTGAGAAATGCTTTCAGTTTTCTAGTAGCGTATTGAGCTCTGAATGTATTTCCAGCCTGCAGTCTTCTTCTCAGATGTGAAGCTGAGGTCAACCAATCAGAGCTCGGCTCAGGACAGGCCCCCTTTAGCCGCACTTCAGAACAAGGTGTTTTAGTCGTGTATAGTTTAATGAATATTGACAGGTGATTGTCATGGAGATGGACTAAATTTGACGTCAGATCAGTGATCTCTGAGTTCAGTGCTGATCAGTGGTGATGAATTATTCAGTCCCTCCTGCTGCCTTTAAACACTGAGTAGAACAGAGTGAGAGTTCTGCAAAACGCTGCAGTGGCTCACATCCTGTTGTACAAAACGGGGTACGTTTATTTGTCTGGTTGATGTGGGATTCTTTTTTTTTTTTCATCACAGAAAGGCACATTTCGACAAACTGAATTGTGTCAGTTTTGCCAAATTACATATACAAAAAACGTCTAGTGTGCAGATAGTTTGGGTTTTATTTATCCATATTGGATGCGTTTTGTTTTGGTTGATGGACTTTTGAAATTGATTTCTGGGCTAGTTGCCCTGTGAAATGTTCAGTGGGGCAGCTGAGCAAACACCAGAGATGGCCACATGGTGCACGAGTGGGTGACGAGTTGATCGACACTCACGCCATCCTGTGTGTGCATGTTTGATTTTATGTAAATTTCCCTCTTTTAAAAACGACTCAGCAGGTTTTCTTCCTTTGCCTTTTCACCTGTTCATCAGGCCAGCTGGGTAGTTCACTGCCTCGTGGGTCATTCTTCCCAGGTGTATTGTAATTGTAAAAATAATTAAAAATGAAATACTTCTTCTTGACAGCTCATTCTGTTGTTGTGAGTGGAGAACCACACACCTGTCATCTCCTCTGCAGCTGTGAATTGAAACATGTAGCACATTTCTGACTCGGACTGCGACAACGTTAACCCTATCAACAAAAGTTTGATTTGGTCGTTAAAGTCTGGCTTTAGAGAATATAAATATTTAAATTATGCAAAAGAACCAGTCCTGGAGCCCGGGGTGGATTGACTGCCTCAGAAGCTTTAGTTCTGGTTCAACTATGACTCAACAATATGAAGCACTTGCCGTGATTAATTTTTTCCAGGTCATTAACCCATGCCTCCATGACATCGTGGACGTTATCAGACTTAGTTGTTACAGGACAATTGGATAATGTGGTAAAAGGTATCAAAGTGGGTGTGACATTACTTTTTTTTGCCAAATGACGGTGGCCACAACCGAAGCCACGTGTGCCAAACTAACCACCGTCTGCGTTACCAACAGTCACCTGAGCCAAACAGTTCACATCACCTGCAAAACTCATTCCAACAACACAAGTCTCCACACGTCTCGAAACAGGCGCAATGCAGCAAAACACTTCTTGAACACCTTGTCGAGACAACACACACCATCCCTCAGTGCACGCAGTGAAAACACCGTCAAACACCAAAACAGAAATTAGGACCTTTTTTTAGCTTTACGGTTTGAATAAAATCAATATTTTCATTCAAGAAAAGAGTGAAATTCTTTCACATGCTATTTTTTATTTTATAGCATAACAGTTTTTAGGTACTAGACGACATACAGTTGACGTACTACTGTATACTTTAACTTTGTATGACTTTTTTCAACATACTATCAATTTTTAATACTTTTTTGAAATACCATACTATGACTTTTTGTCAACATACCATACTATGACTTTTTATCAACATACCATACTATGACTTTTTTTGACTTACTATAGTATGACTTTTTAATGACTTTTTTTTGCCATAAATGTCAATATTCTATTTGACATGCTATACTATGACTGTTTTCGAACATACTATTCTACGACTTTTTCTGTCGTACTATAATATGACTTTTTATGACTTTTGTTGACATACTATACAAGACCTTTTTGACATACTATAGTGACTTCTTCCAACATACTGCACCATGACTTTTTTTGACATACTATACTCTGATTTTTTGTTGACATACTATATTATGACCATCACATTCTGTCCTCAGTAACGTTTAACAATAAATACAACATCAAACCAGTGACTTCCAGACTTTTTGGGATGAAAACCCGATGATTGTTCTGAAGTTTGCTGGTTGTTGGTGCCAACCCTGTTGAGATCAGTGGACTTTAAGGTCCAAAATGAAGAAGTTGAATGTGCTACAAACAATGGGCAGAGTGTGGTAATGCTAGTTGGAAGACCCCAGTGGCCATGGCTTTCAACCTGATTATTATTTCACACCCAAAAGGAAGATGTCAAATAAACCAAGAGAACAGTTCTGAGTCTAAGCTTGCTGGTGGTGTGGTAGGTTTGGTCAAGGCACAAAAAGTACAAATGGTAGGTTCAAGACCTGCTCGCCGTCAGCGTTGGTAAAAGACAGCTCAGTTAAGACAAGAGTAGTAAAGCATATCCAGGAACATAATAATTGAAACATGTATTTTCTTTTAGAATGACAGAAAAAACCCGTTTTATTTTTATTTCATTTATTGGCATTTTTATGACTGGAAACAATCTTTTCATACGCATTTTATGGCATATACAGACTTTTGAACATTCTTTACTATGATTCTTTTCAACATACCATACCATGACATTTCATGATGTTTTTCAACATACAATGCAAGGATTTTTTTGACATACTATACCATGATGTTAATGAATTTTTTCAACATACTATACTATGAATTTTAGGACTTTAATCTACATACTATACTGTGACTATTTTTGAAATAGTATAATATGACTTTTTTCTCACTTTTTTTTCAACATACTATACTATGACTTTTTAAAAAAATGCTGTACCATGACTTTATCACTTTTTTCGACATACTACACTATGAGATTTATGACTTTTTTTATATGACTATCATTTTCTTGCCTCAGTAATGTTAAACAACAAGTACAACATCAAACCAATCACTTCCGAGTTTTACATATAGCCCAGTAATATAACTGGTAATCTGTCTGAAGATTGAAGGTTGACATTTCAAACCCTGTGAGAAGCATTGAATTTTAAGGTCCAAAACCCCAACATGTATTTTTTTATTTGGATGGCAGGAAAAACATTTTTATGGATGGAAACCAGCTTTTTGTATGCATTTTATGGCACGTACAGACTTTTCAGCATGCTATACTATCACTTTTATTGACATGTTATACTATGACTTTTTAATTACTTTTTTGACATACTATACTATGAATTTTTATTACGTTTTTCAACATACTATATTATGGTTAATTTTGACATACTGTACTATGACATTTTATGACTTTTCCATATGACTTTTTCAACATACTGTACCATCAACTTTTTTGAAATAGTATTCTCTGACTTTTTGTTGATTTTTTTTGACATGCAATGACTTTTCTTTTGAAATTCTATACAATTACTTTTTATGACTTTTTTGACATGCTATAATATGACTTTTTTACCACTTTTATCAACATACCATACTGTGACTTTTGAGGACATACTACGACTTGTTATGAATTTGTTCGACATACTATTCTGTAACTTTTTTGTATTTTCGACATACTATACTATGACTTTTCATAACTTTTTTGACATACTATACTATGACTTTTTTCAACATACTATACTAAGAATTTTTATCACTTATATGAACATAGTATACTATGACTTTTTTGGACAAAACTATACTATCACTTTGTTATAACTTTTTATCAATTTTTTTGACATAGTATTCTATGTCTTTTTTGGACATTCTATACTATGACTTTTTATCACTTTTTTTGCCCATAATATACTATGACTTTTTTGACATACTATACTAAGACTTTTATCACTTTTATCGACATACTAGACTATGAGTTCCCCTTCGAGGGGAACTCGAACTGCGTCCGACTCAGTGTCTCGTTCCCCTGTCTCGGGGAACAAGGGTTACATACGTAACCCGAGACGTTATTTAATGGATCCAGGATACCATGCATCCTGATAAAATTCCCTTGGTCTTTGGAATTAAAACAGCCCCACATCATCACATACCCTTCACCATACCTAGAGATTGGCATTGGGGACTTTCCATTAGATCATCTCTCAATGCAAATCAAACCAACTATTAAGATAACTGAAATTACACCACGCCAATCTCTAGGTATGGTGAAGGTTTTCGGCATACTATCCAAGACTTTTTCAACATACTATACTAAAACTATTTTTATATATTATATTATGACTATTTCTATATACTAAGACTATTTTTGATATACCATACTATGACTTTTTTTCAGCATAATATACTATTACGTTTCATCTCTTTTTCTAACATACTATATTTGACATTTTTATCACTTTTTTCAACATACTATACTGCCTTCTCATGAGTTTTTATGATTTTTTTTCGACATACTTACTATGACTATTTTGAACATACATAGTGTTCTATTACCTTACATCACTTTTTTGACATACTATACTGTGACTTTTTCTGACTTTTTTCGACATGTGATACTACAACTATTTTTTGACATACTATACAGTCCCTGATAAAAGTCTTGTCGCTTGTGTACAAATTGACCTGAAGTGCCGCTGAAATATATTTCTAATCAAGATTTTATTACAAGAAATGCTCATTTTAATCCCAACAGCTTTTGTAATAATGTTTCAGTGCAAAAAGAAACTGTCAAAAAGTATTCTAATATTCACAGCTTGGTAAAGCCCATTGAGTCAATCTTTGCAAAGACATAAGTGTTGTTGCCTGGTCATATGAGCTTCACCTGTGACTAATAAGGTCAATTAGGTCTCAGGTGTGTATAAAAACAACCCCAGTACACTAACCTTCACATCAACTGCAACTAGACATCTGCAAACAGCCTAAATTCACCCTGAGACTAAAGTTTTGATTATCAAGAGGCTGAAGACCGATCCACTGCTGATGTTGCAGACACCTTCAATGTGTCTCAGCGTCAAGTACAGAGGATTAAAAAAACTTGAAGACACTGGAGACGTTTTTGACAAGCCCAGGTCAGGCAGACCCCGCAAGACAACTGCTCGAGAGGACCGTTTGTTGGCTCGAAAATCCAAGGCCAGCCCATTTTCCACTGCAGCAGAGCTCCACCAGACCTGGTCCCCTGAAGTCCCTGTGTCAACCAGAACGGTTTGTCGGATTCTGTCTCGAAATGGCCTCCATGGTCGAATCAGTGCCCAGAAGCCAGCACTAAACAAAAGACAATTGAAAAACTGTGTGGCATTTGCCAAGGCCCACAGCCTGCTAAAGGACGGACGCTGGAGAAGTGGAAGAAAGTGGATTTTTCAGATGAATCTTCTGTTGAATTACCCCCACCGTTGCCGCAAATATTGCAGGAGACCTACTGGAGCCCACATGAATCCAAGATTCCCCCAGAAAACAGTGAAGTTTGGTGGCGGAAAAAATCATGGTCTGGGGTAACATCCAGTATGGGGGTGTGCGAGAGATCTGCAGGGTGTTCCTAACCATAAAAGAGGCCAATTCTCCAGCAGGATGGTGCTCCATGCCATACTTCCATCTCCACTTCAAAGTTCCTCAGGCAAAGAAGATCAAGATCTCCAGGATTGGCCGGCCCATCACCAGACATGACCATCATTGAGCATATGTGGGGTAGATGAAAGAGGACATGGAAGACCAAACCAAAGAATATTGATGAACTCTGGGAGGCATGCAAGACTGCTTTCCTAGCTATTCTGATGACTTCATCATACCATTG
>NC_045735.1:26222769-26265195 GCF_008692095.1 Etheostoma spectabile | reverse complement strand
TATGAATCCTTGCCAAACCGCATGGATGCAGTCCTTCCAGCTCATGGAAGTCATACAAAATATTAAATTTGAATCTTACAGCACCACTATTTAATTTGCTGACATATTTTAGTACTTGCAGTAAATTTGTTCAATTTATGTATAGGCGACAAAACTTTTGTCTTGCCAAAATTGGACCTTTCTGTCTTGTTTAAATAATAAATCTTTTTTTTAGTGAAACTAATTTATTTCAGTGCATTGAACATCATTTGGGAGGGTTTTAGCTTTTCATATGAGCTATTTCTTACACCAATTGATTAATTAAAAGTCAGGTTAATAGCAGGTGTTTCTGCAAAACAGATAAGCGACAAGACTTTTGTCAGGGACTGTACTATTACTTTTCATTATCATGCAGTTTTTGTGTTATCACTGTTTAAGTTTAGTGCTTCCTTATGCTTTTTCTGTTATTTTAAGGACTGCTCATTGTGGATTCAAGGTACAGTGCAGTCGAGAGACAAACATTTTTTTTTAAACTTTTTTTAATTTTTACTTCTCATACACCATTTATACATCAAAACGTAGATATACAACTCTCAGTTGTCATGTAAGGAATAGGACTTGTGACTGTGAGCCTCCAAACGAAAGCACAAAGTACCAGTTTTTAATATCGTGATGCTTTTAGGTGCTCACGTTGAAGTGATTATATTGATATCACTTATTGCTTAGGCTTTTTTAAGGCTTTTTTGAATGGGAAGTTTTCCAGGGCTCTTTCAGTTAATCTCAGTGGCAAGCAGTTGATAAACAGGCGTAAACATCAAAGCCAGGGCGAGGCTGGACTACAGCTGAAATGGAAAGCTGCTGTACAGACAGAACAATAACACATTTTGGTTCATATTAATTATTTATACAGTATATTGTGTATTTATAATAACAATAATACATGTATTATTAAAATGTATATTAATAATTTATTTGGCTTCAGCATTCCATGCTTAATCAAGTCTTATTTAGGGATTCATACTTAATTCAAACCTAAAAATGTTCCACATTTTCATTCATTAACAAACTATTTTTGTATTTTTTGAAAATATGGAACACAGCTGATTGAGATTTCCTAATTTGACCCACCCACTAACCATTTTACCAACTCATTCATTACTCTTTCAGTTACTTCTTAAGCAGCAGCTCTTACAAACCCTTTCATACCATATTGGTAGTATTCGGCTTTTTAAACCATTTCCACTTTTCTCTACAACTTCACCTTCTTACACATTTTAACCAGCAATTCAGTGTAGTGACAGCTTTTACAAAAAACTTTGGTTTTATACATTATTGGTATCATTTAAAATTTTCAATGAAATTACTTAAACCATTCCTATTTTTTCACAAGCATTTTCTTCAGGAAATGCATTTCCTAGTTGATTCTTACTTGGTTTCTTTATTTCCAAAAAAGCTTTCTGAGCTTTCCCTATAGTACATGTTCACTAAAACAAGACACAGGTAGGCCTTCAGCTGAAATTGCAAACAGCAGTGTTTCAAATACACTGGGCTGAAATCCATTCTGTTTTGAATATGTGGTTAACAGTTTTGACAGCAGTGTGTTAGCATTTGAACAGTGTGCTTTAAATGCACGGTGTTGTGTAGGTTGTGGTTAAAGCCATGGGATAAGTGTGTAGACTTTTAAAAACTGTGTTTAAGCAGTGAAAAACAAACTAGAGTTTGGTCCACATGAACCTGGGAGGCAGTAGCTCCGTCCAGAGGGAGTTGTGTTGGAAACCGGAGGGTTGTTGGTTCGAGTCCCAGTACAGAGTGGAGCTGGTAGCTCAGGGCGCTGGGCTAGCACATGCAGTCTACCCACTCTGACATCTCACCGTTTGTGCATGCATAGGTCCTGTGTGTGGTCTATGTGAAGTGATTTTGGACAAAAACAGAGTGTAATTTATTTATTTCCCCACTGGGGATCAATAAACAGTATAAATTATTATTAACTGGGCACCCAGATAGCTCAGTTGGTAGAGCGGGTGCCCATATATAGAGGTTTACTCCTCGACGCAGCGGGCCAGGGTTCGAGTCCGGCCAGCGGCCTTTTGCTGCATGTCACTCCCCTTTCATATCTTCATCTGTCCTGTCAATTAAAGGCCTAAAATGCCCCAAAAATAATCTTAAAAAAAGATTTATTACTAACTGCTGCTGTGCACATGTGGCTCCAGTTGTTTAGCAATCAATAAAAAAACTGTCTGTTCTGTAACCATGTTTAAATAACCAGGACAAACACAGACAGCATCATTTTAAAGTATTTTACAACACACTGACAAATGACTCAACACACAAAAGAAAACGCCCACAATGTTTATGTTCAATAAACCTTTTTTTAATCTCAACAGCAAGTTAGCTTATGTGTGGTCAACATCAATGAAGGTAAATATAAAACTGGATTTCTATTGATAAGATTGATGTTTTTGTTTTATCAGCAGGTGAAATTATGATACTTAGAAACACGTCCACTAGAATCTTCATGACTTTAGTCTTTAACTAGAGAAATATTGCTATAATACTTTTAAATGGCATACACTGATTGACCAACAAGAAAAAGCATGGTAGAGAAGCAGACAAAGAAGCTCCAAAACTCCACACGGTGGGTCGTACAGGGAAACTTCTGAGGGACTTTGGTTTTGTACCTTTGTTAAAACCTCGCTCTATTTATTTTCAGAAAAACAAAAATTAAAATAAAATGGATGAAAAGGGTCCAACCAGAAATAATGTTACTATTCAAAATCTTAATTTAGATTGAAAATACGAAAAAGTAAAAGGCACACTGAACACTTCACGTTGAACACAAGATTCACCTCGGTGCACCGAAGATTCACTACCCCACTAATTTGTACAAAGAACACTCAGAAGTGTTTCTCCTACTTGCATTAAAATCAACAATCAGATAAAATGTTACCGTCTGGTCTTTCTTTGAAAGAAATTTGTTTTGTGTCCATTATTGGTGGGGAAGAGAGCGGTTTCCTACAGATTATGTTTCGTTTCAACTGCCAGGAAACAGCAAAACGATCCAAACCTTCTCCCACCTCCCGTCTCGCTACATCTCTTCTTCCCCTTGTTATCAAAGTGCTCCAGTATTCAACTTCCACAGATCATCCTGTAGCTCTTCTAGCCTGACCATTGACAAAATGAAAGCAAACAGTCATCAAAATATTCACTTAAAAGGTGAAATCCACCCTTTAAAACTCTCCCACTGCCATGTTTCCTCAATTTTAATGTCGAGAATTATTATTTTACGTTTAACCTGCCTCACAATCTTGTACTGCAGTTCCTTCTCTTTCTAAAAGACATTCTTAACGTGACCCACGAAATTGGGCGTGAGCTTATTTCTGTCAATAAAATGTGGGTGTATGACCGTATAAAACATAGCATCAGTAAATGTTAGGGTGGAACTATTAACAACCACAAGACCTGTTTGGCAACATGTCTTGTGGTTGGGTACAAGATTTTTGTTGAGTTAATATTTCTGGTCGCTTGTTAAATGTCAGAGCTAGAGTGGATATCCAATTATTCAGCATCAGTTTTGATACTCAACATGTTTTCTTCTTTTTTCCTCCACAAAAGTGCAAATAAGGTTTATCAGACTTGAGAGAAAATTAAATAAGTTTAACTTAACATGATTTTGGACTGTTGGTCAGACAAGGCTGAATATGTCAACTTGGGCCCAGACCCACTCACACAGATTACACTGTGATGGCCTTTTTTTTTAAACATTTTCTGTCATTTTATAGACCAAACAATCAATAGATAGAATCATAAGATAATCGGATCATTACTTGCAGCCTTAACGTGTTGTTAAACAGTGTTAAAAGCATTTTAGGGTGGATTTTTCCTTTCAGTCATGCACAGGACTGCAACCACAGTTGGTCCACATTTTGTAGCCTTTTTTTTTTTAAGTTAACTGCAACTGTAAAGATTCCTCTCCATACCACTTTGGTAATTTAGAATCTGATTGTGAACTCTAAGATATCTGCTCAGTCTGGTCTACATCCTAAGAGCGACTGTCTTGTTTTGAAGGCTGACAAACAAACACTCGAACAGTTGAACCCACGACCACTGAAGGTCACGCAGTCTGGCAGATGGTCACAGTCCACTAATCTCATCTCAACCCATAACCCTCTCAATATAGTTTTTAAATCATAAGTATATGCCAGAGAAGATACACCTGTGCACTTCAAGTAGATTGAATATAAGTGAATTTGTAAAAATAAAAATGAAGACGTCTCATCTTGTTGCTGGTTCGCTGTCAATCAAAGAGCGGTGGTGAGCTCGTAGTCAAAATCCAGTGTTAGGTGACTGATCTGCTGGTCTGTCTCCCAGGGTCCCCAATGCCAGAGAGTAAAACATTCTTTAATGAAATCTAATGAGGGGAATCTTTATGGGGACATTCTGTTATTATTAACATGATTCATCAGTAAAACATCACAGAGGCATGACTGGAGTATGAGTATGTAAACCCGAATAGATCTAAACGCTACAACTGTGCACTGAGGGGGAAAGCACAGTTTGTCTTTTTCAGACAAAGGATGTGATGGATGCAGATAATTTGAAGTATGACACACACACACACACACACACACACACACACACACACACACACACACACCCACCACACCACACACATTAGCACACACACACACACACACACACACACACACACACACACACACACACACACCTTGTCCCTGCACTTCCAGGGCAAGTGAGGGGGAGATTATCTCCTGGTTACATCATCAGCTCATGTGATGTCACTGCTGATGACTCAGAGGTCCCCGGGAACCAATCAGAGTTGGCTGTACAGGTGAGGGTTCCATTCATAATCCTTCAACATTAAGGATTAATATTGCTTCAGTATTGCCACAAAAATAGAATAATATTGACTGTCTAAAACACCGCTACTTCTCAACCAAACACATTTATTACATCAGCCCTCATTTATCAGGAAAGCGCATGATCACAACTGAACTTTCAAACAGACGTGGGCATCACGCCTGCAAAAACTGGTAACTACCCTCATTTTTGGAGTATTATGAGACCTGGCAAGTGTGTCAATAGGAAGGAAAGGTGACAAAAGCAGTTCAGTAGTGTAGGAAATAAATCAGGGTCAGTAGTTACAAGTTATAAAAACAAAAAACTATTACTTATGTCATTTGGTCTACACAAAAGCCTGCAGCTTGTTTGTGTTGTATTGATTATTTTTACTCATCAATTAACTAAAACAGCTCAACAAATGGAGCATTACTCCCAAACCTGCTGCTTCAACCAGCATGTTTAGGTTATTTGTTAAGAAAAATGACCATCAAGGGTTATGTGTTATTTTTTGGAGGAGTAGTGTAAATGTTAGTGTTGAAACCTGTGCACTCATCATGCTAGCATTTGCGCTCACAGTAGTGTGTAAAATCATTTCTATGAACTGGACAAAAAAACACTAACACTTGAATTTGCGGTGATTTCCATGGTATCGTGATAAATGAGGGCTATTTTGTTCAGTTTTTTTTTTTTTTATCTACTGAAATAAAAAACAGAAGTCTTTTGAGAATCAGTCTATTGTTGTTGATGCTGTCCTATTTTAAATACACAAAACACTGCCAGCTATTGTCTTTATGGTTGTCTGACAGTCAGTCCTAAATTAGATCACTTCCAAACCATTTCTAGGTGAAATGCTGCACTCTGGCAGACCCAGGCTGCACGCTGCAGTCCTTACAGGTGTCACAACATCCGTGACAACGGTAGCCTCGCCAAGTCAGCACGGCGAAGCTTGCATTGTGCCATATCGGACCTGGTCCTGCCTTACAGAGCTGATAAGAACAGAGGAGGAGAGGGAGAAAGGGAGGTAGGCTAAGGGAGGATTGTGGTAGAAAGGGTGTCTGAGGTTCATCACAACTAAGAAATGAAGTTTGTATTAGTCGTACAAAATTGAACACTTTTCCTTCCCTGTTGCTACGCTTGGTCTCCACTTATCTCCATTTTCTCTGCTCTTAGTACTGTGTAGGTTCACATTGCTTAATACTGCTTTCTATTACCCTCCTGGCTTTAGTTGACCAGTACGAAGCCATGCTGCGAGTCCACGGTCTCCATCATCTCACTGTCCAGGAGGGAGCCCTGCAACTCAGGCAGGCCCAGGCCAACCGATTGCCCCGGAGCAGCCAAAACCCCAGCTTCAGCCTCTCCTGGAGCAGGCGGGGGCAACCAGGCAGGGTCTAGTGGGAACTCGTACTGCTCTGGATAAAGACCCTCAGTGGAAGGCCCCAGGGCCTGCTGCTCACAGCCTGCAGGGTAGCTGAAGCCCAGGCTGCTGGAAGAGGCTTCATGAGGCAGGGAATGGTGGAGCTGGTGATGGAGGTGAGATCCAGGGGGAAGGTGTTGGGTGTAGTGGTGGTGGCTCATATAGGGATCATAAACCAGGCCCTCACCTGGTTCCATCAAGGGGCTCAGACTATGGGGGTGGCTGAAGGGAGGCGAGGCCTGAGGACTGCCCTGCTGCTGTGCGGCTGACATAGAGGGGCCCTGAGGGGAACTTTGAGATGCCGTCTGGTCCAGAGCAGGGCCGCCTGTCGGGAAGGATCCTTCAGCTATCTGCATCTGGTTGAAGTAGACCTGCAGCCCCATGCCCTGTGATTGCTGCAGGTACATCCTCTTCTGGTTCAGTCTGTGAGGAGAGCAGTAGAGCCCACTTAGATCAAGACAACATTTTGAATCAACACACGAACAAGCACAAAGCTTGCAATAAATTGAATTCAAACATGGTATTCAATATGTTTTGCTTTGATGTTTTGCTGGGGCGTAATCACAATACACTATTAAACGATACAATATTCAGAAAGTATCAAATTGTCCCCGCCAATTATGTACTGATTCAGAGTAATTTTTATGTGCATAAAATTTGGCACCAATCAACATTAATTTCAGGCAGGCTGGCTTCATATGAAAGCGACTCACAGCTGTTTCGGGTCGTGGCTAAACAGATACTAGAGACTGCAGAAAAGCTGAACAGCAAAGTGACACTGGGGTTAGCAGGGTCTACACTGCTAATAGAAGTTTACAGGTGACGCAAAAATGACATAAACATGTGTACACACGTTTCCTGTGCAGCCCTCAATTATATGTTGGCTCTCTAAAAAGGACCTCAGTCAAAACTTAGAGAACGTCAGATTAATAATTAAAATGGTTGTAGAAGGTGCAGACCTCTCCAGTTGCCTCACCATCAGCTCTGCAAAATTGATGCTGAATTGTCAATTTCACAAATATTAGTTGTGCTTGGGGTGCCTGGATAGTTCACCTGGTTGAGCGTGCATACCATGTATAAAGCCTAAGTTCTTGCCGCAGCGGATTCAATTCAGAACTGCGGCCCATTCCTACATGTCAGTCCCCCTCTCTCTCCCCTTTCACATCTTCAGCTGTCCTGTGTAATAAAGGTCTAAAAAAATGCCAAACAAAATAATCTTTAAAAAATCTGGTTGACGTTGGCCGGTGATGGCATGTAACTCATCAGGATAGGGAAATCAACTTGCCAGTATCCAGCCGACTCTGCTAACTCTGCTAGCCCAATCTGCTAGCCTGGCTAGCTAACCAGCTGGCCAGTCAAGTTTTAAAATTTAAGCATCAGAGTATACAATGCGCCCAAGACCATCTCTACGGCCATCTCATGACTACGAGTCGCTCATCACGATAGGGAAACAAACTCACCAGTTTCCTGTTAACTCTGCTAGCCTGGCCGGTCAAGGTTTTCAAATGTAAACATCAGACTAAACACAGGGAATGACAGAGAAGACCATCAGCTACGACCTGGTCGTGGCTACGATCCCGACTAAGTGGACAAGCAAGACCATCTCCTCATCCATCAACATCTATATATCAAAGGGGGCACCAATGCAAGCGTGGAGGAATAAGCAGTTTGTTCAGCGATGTAAATAGGCCTGCTCTGCTCATTGACAGTTGGAAAAACAGAGCTTAGTACATCCAGGAAAGATAGCAACAGAAAAATGGGGAGAAGCGTAGATGAGAGACAGCTGTACAGAAATAACTACTCTTAGTTCTGTTCCTGGTACAGCAAAAATAAAATGTATTCACACACCCTAAGCCAAACACAATTGCCGCTTCGTGACAACAGCCACCACAATGCACACACCCACAGCAGTGAGCAGTAACTGTGTTCAACAAGAATTTCTAGCATGTATAATGTGTTTAAAAAGAAATCACTGATTTTGCGGACTTCAAATCAGCAAATTTCTTTTGTCAATGTGAAAAACGTTGACTGCCACTACCAACTGCAACTACAGTTAGGGCAAACCCTAAAACAAAACCCCCTTCTAAAAAGAAACCAGCAAACATGAACACAATGTCGGGCTGAATGACTGATATGAAACAAAATGGCACTTCAGTCTGATTAACAGGCAAGGTAACTGTAACGCCTAGTTTAAGTCCTGGGTGTTTTTCAGTCCTTGTTGGAGGAGTACAACTTTTAACCAACTTTCCGATTTTGGAATTTATTTGCATCTAAGCAAATGCTTTTTTTGCTCTGAATACAATCTTCCAGCAGTGACCTTTCACAACAGCTAAATTAACACAAGGCATTGAAAATATTTCATAAAATGGAGGGACAAAAAGAATAAAAAATAAAAATGTGTGGAGAAAATGTTTAAAGTGTGATTTACCTGTGTTCCTGCAGCTGTTGCTCTAAACTTCGAGTATCCTGACAGAAAAGTTGGCAGCTAGCGGGACTGTTAGCCAAGACGTTGGCCTTTGGGATGGATAGAAGAGAGATGATGATGATGGTGTTCAGGATAATTACAATGTAACAATGGCTAAAAACGGTTTCACTATTGTTGGATCATGGCAGAGCTGATAATCCTCACATATCTAAATGGTATCACTGAATGTTATGCAAAACAGCCAAATAATAAGTGATAGAATGTACCTGTAGTCTATGAGTGAGGTATTGTGTCTCTAAACTCTGTCTGCGGGACAGCAGAGGCGGCTGCAGCGCGCCTTGATATAAAGCTAGGCCCTCTTGTTGCTTGGATGCTTCACCCTTAAATCAAAAACATTAGAACAAGGGATGTTTATGCTCATGCACACATGCTTGTGGACACACATATCCCAGATCCCCTTTTCTGTCAGTTAATAAAGCTGTGTCAGGGTCTGGGTGCTTCATCGTGTGGTCTAACTGGATTATCCATGCTGTCTCCTGCCCAAATGCCTGTGTGGTGACTGATCAGCCAGATGCCTTTCTCTAAATGGCATGTACTACAGGGATAACACAGTAGTTAAATGAAATGAATGCAAATTAAAAGGATGATCGGGCCCGAGCATCATAACCAACAAAGAGCTGCGTTATTGCATTATGAGAGACGGATAAAAGGAAAACAACTAGATCTTGTCTGCTTCCACAATTGATTTTGTGTGTAGTTTTTTTTTTTTTTACTGGAAGCTTATGGATCTTTCCTTAAATGGTTTCCCTTGCAGCGTGTGTGTGTGCGTGTGCGTGTGCGTTATTTTGTGTATATGTGTACCCGTCTTTGTGTGTGATTGCAGCTTGGGCCTACTGAGTGCCAGTCGCTTCTACGGGTAAGTCTGATTGACTTCAACAATGGCTACATTCACTTTGGCCTAGGCTCCAGGACCCAGGGGACGGGAGACAGTAAACAAGCCATAGTTGGCTGCCTCTCCTGGGGTTACACAACAGCCTGGGTGCCTGTTTTTTTTCTTTTTCTGGGCAACATGGAGATAGTAGGACTAAGGCTGAGACTGGGTTTGGGACGAGAAAGATTTTGAATAGGTTAGAGAGTTAAGGAGGGGTGTGTGTGTGTGTGTGTGTGTGTGTGTGTGTGTGTGTGTGTGTGTGTGTGTGTATATTTATGCAACAGGACAGACCTCCAGGAGGTTGTGTAAGTGGTGCTGAGGTCCCAGGGGGCCGATGGCAGCCCCTTCCCCAGTGCCCATCTGCTCCACCAGCATCTGGACTTTGTTCAGCTCCAGGATGCCTTTGGTCCTCGCCAAATTCTGGAGGTGCTGACGAAATGCAACCAGACCTGAAAGCATAAACAAATCCCCACAATATGAAAGTCAGTATTGATTCTTGCAGCTAATTAAAAGAAGAAAACAAAATGTCAAAGGCTCTATCCACTAAGAGAGTCAGCATTTATCCTCGCTGAAATTATCAAACTGGTTGAGTGGTTAACACTGTTCATCAACCCTACTGATAATGTGGCTGGATGTACGTCACGAGGAGCTGGCGGCGTGTGTGTGAGAGTATCTGTGTGTGTGCGTGTGCATGTGTGTGTGTGTGCGCAACAGCAAGTAGCTCTGATAAGACCCATCCAGTGGTGACAAGCTGTGACTGTTAACGATAGGACCCGACTCACCATGATGGTGGGAGTTATTTAAAAACCAGAGTCAGCAGGCTGACGCAAACGGAATCCACTGCATCACCACTCTCCAAAGAGGATTATGAAGAAAAAATAAATAAATAACCGAAAATACCAACTGGGAGCGCACAGTTAAGGCTGTCAATGTAGTGCTATAGAAGTAACAAGCCATGATCATAATCATTTCTCTACTTGGCTAAATCACAGGTGATTTACAACCAGCAGGCACAGAATACTGTAGGTGTAAAGGGAGAAAAATGGTAGATTGAGGTTGTTTAACTTTCCCTCTCATGTTTGGGCTCCTTTTCCTCTCTGATGTGGAGTAAAGACAAATTCTGCCACAAACTTTGAAAAGAGAAAGAAAGCAAAACAGAGAATGAGCTTGAACAGATAGAAAGAGCTAGTGAAAAAGAGAAGGATAGAGAAAGGGGGGGGGTGAGATATGTGGGTTGAGAACCTTCAAAAATATCTGTGTGTCTGTGATTCATAATGTGAATCATCACCGTCATAGTTGTCAGAGAGACAGAAGAATGAGAGAGGGGGATGAGACGGGGAAAAAGTGTGTGAAAGAGTGTTAATTTCATCAGACAAGACAACGACCTTTTTTTCCATGACGAAGACGAGACGAGATTGCACCAATGTCCAAAAACGCTGACTAGGACTAAATTAACACGCATTATTGTTGACGAAAAAAGACAAGACTAAAATGTTTTAAAAACATAAACTGAAGTGAGGATCCAAAAAGAACAATGAATGGATACAGGAAAAACTAAAAAAAAATTAACACTCCTAGTCCTGACCTTGGGTGAGTGAGGTGTCAGAGGCACGGCGTCCTTCTCTGAAGCTGATGGGGGAGCGGTTGTGAGTCTCCCTGTGCTGCGACGTCAGGACGGCCATTGCTGGGTTGGCAGGCCGAGCGTTCAAGAAAGGTGTAGTAGTGACGCCAGGAGGAGAGCTGTTGGCTGGTACTACTTCACTGAGAGAGGGGGGGTCCTCCAAGAGGCCAAGGTCGCTGTGCATTGAGCCCATGTCGTGGCCCATGTCCGAATCAGCACTGCCCATGGAGGGGTTATGGCCCAGAGCAAATAATTTACCTGGGGGACAAAATTATTTATTATAAACACCTTTGCTTCAGCATTAGATGCATGTGATAGACTCCCAAAGTGTGCGTTCCATTAGGTGACATCATACCTTGGTTCCAAGGCTTTGGCTGATTGGTCACCTCAGAGAGGGTGTGTCGCCTTTGGCCAAACCGAGCTGTTTGATAGGCCGAGGGCAGGTAGGGCGGATCATCCTCTGTGTCGGGCTCCTCAGTCTCAATGCCCTCATCGATCGATGTCTCCATCATGTTGCTAGGCGACGAAGTGGAGGACTTGCGGAGGACAGTGGGGGGAGGCAAGGGGTCCAGCAGGCAGCCATTTACCTAGACAAAGGGGGGATGAAAAGGGACAGAAAGAGAGAATGATAACTATACATTAAAACTGACTGTGCAAGGAAGGAAACAGCTGAACACTGAAGGAACCAGGACACACTGTTGGTCAAATCATGCATCTTAAAACACACAGGGTGCGCGCAAACACGCACAAAGGAGAACCCATACTGAGAATGAGGGCTCCATTAGGTACTCTCCTCCGGTTTTTCTTTAACTCACCACAGTTGGTGTCATACTGGGAGTGTGTGTGTTTTTTGTTGCAGCATGCAGGCATGTTTGTGTTAGTACAGAGGTGGACGGTTGGGATAAAGGAATGCAGGGCCAGGAGGTGAGCTTTGACTAAAAGTGCTGTGTGACACACACACACACAGGCTGAGTGGGCGCAGCAACCAGAAAGCCGGATGTTGGTCTAGAAAGAGCAACTTTGCCCAATTCCCTATCTGCTTTCTGTAGCGTGCTGGGATAGGAATGCAGTTACTACACACACACACACACACACACACACACACACACACACACACACACACACACACCACACACACACACACACACACACACACACACACACACACAAACACCACACACACACACACACACACCACACACACACCACCACACACACACACACACAACCACCACACACACACAAACACACACACTTGTGTGGGTCATAAGGGGAAAGTAGAAGGATGAAGAAGAGGAGCGAAAGAAGCTCAATGGAGAAGTAAGAAGGAAAAACTAAAAAAGAAAAGATGAGGTGTTAGGTGATGGGTTGGAGGTCGCTGTGGCAGGATCGCTGGAGCAGCACAGCAGCTTCCTGTCCATTTGTGTTCACTCAGCTTCGCAATAGGTCACATCATCATCACAGGACAGCTTACATAACCAGGCTCCATTCACCCAGATAACATGCACTCTGTCTCTGTTCCACTTCTCTCTCTCTCTCTCTCTCTCTCTCTCTTTTTCTCTCTCACACACCAACACACACACACACACAACTCTTGATTGGAGCCAGGCTTCTTGACATTGCATCTGTGTGTGTGTGTGTGTGTGTGTGTGTGTGTGTGTGTGTGTGTGTGTGTGTGTGTGTGTGTGTGTGTGTGTGTGTGTGTGTGTAGCCCTGCAGGTGTGTGTGGCCATCATCTCAGACCACTGGTGTCTGTGTTCTGTAATAGTCCGTCAGCTCAACAACAGGCCTAAAGGAAAAGATTGCTGGTTGGTACAGATAAAAAGGAAATAGTGAGAGCACTCTGTGTGTTTGTCAAGAAGCCTTGTAGGACAGGCAGCTGTCCTGTCTGATGTGTGCTGAGTTCTTACATAAGAGAACAAGTCAACTGCACTCTGGCAGGTTGAAGGAGCAAGCCAATGCTCAAAACCTCTAAGGAGTCAAGGGCGCCTCAGGTGCAACACACGCACGCGCGCACACACACCTGATTCACAGTGAGTGGGTATGCTTGTCAAAGCGAATCAATGTCAAACTTATCGGAATAATGTTTCAGGAAATAGTTGTGCAAGCTGATAATGACAATAATAACTACAACTTCAAAAACCAAAAGAGGACGATCACACAAAAAGAAAGACAGGCTGTTTTTATTGGTTTTGGACCTACTTTGGGTATGTTGACATCATCCACCATGAAATGCTGCTCCAGGGGACTTGTAGTCTGGGGGAAGGAAAAAGCATCAGGGGAGGCTTGGGGCACAGCAGGGGAGCGCAACAGACGAACTCCCTGCGGGAGCAAACCCACCTGCGCTGAACCACTGGTCGACTGCAGAGAGATAGAAACAGAGATTTTGACAAATCAAAGATCCTTCTCCAATTAATGTCCGATATTTAGCAACAACATTTATAATAATGCAATTACGACTTTGACTTTGTAATCTAAAAGAGACAAAAAAGATCCTAGATGGTGAAGGAAATGAAAAAGAAATTGCAAAGTGTCTCTAAGAACAGATCGTGGGCAAAGAAAAGAAAATGATGAATAATGTAACTGAGGCAGACGTATTAAGATCAAGGCTGGCCAGAACAGAAGCTGGCTGGATGTGAATAACGGAGCTTTGATCAGGGATGCGTGTATATTAATCTCTGTACACATCATTCAGAAGCCCCTCGTTGGCAGGACACGCTGTGGCTACCTTGGCGACAGTCTGTTCGGCGATGGTGCTGGGCCGTCGCTGGCGGGGGTCGAGGCGCTGTTCGACGGGGAAGCTACAGCGATGGGCCTTGAGGCGCTCCACCAGCAGGTAGTAGATAGCAGCAAAGTGGTTGTAGCTTTTGTTCTGCAGAGACTGGGGGATGACAGACAACATAAATGGCGGCGTCTGTAATTGACGTTATTAGTGAAACACAACTTCCATCGTGGATGACTGCGACAGCTCTTAAGATAAGCTGAGATAATGCTTTGTTACTGTTCAGTGTGAAATTGGGTTATTGCAGCAGCTAAAGAGCAGAGTATAGATAAGAAATACAATACAGAGAATGTATTAAAAGAAAAGACAGCATATACTGCATATAAATTATAGCCTCAAATGACCTCAAAATTGTACTTGAAGACCATACTCTGACCAGCTCTGACCTTTACACCTGAATCTTTTCATACCCTTGTTGAATAAATAAAGACCGCTAAGTCCTCACCTCTATAGTCTTGTGCTGGTCGATGCCAAGGCTGTGCATTAGGCGAAGGACCTGTTCGCTGTATTCTCCCACAACTGCCTCGCCCTCAGCAGTTGGAGGCTGTTGGTACAGAACAGGCCTCTGTACGGGAGCGTACAGAGCCATCCACTTGTGCTCCTTGATCTGGGCCACAGACAGACGCTTTGATGGGTCCAGTACCAACATCCTTCGGATCAGGTGCTCACAGTCTGCGAGGGGTGGGAGAGAACAATCAATCATAGATGATGTGACAAAGTATTTTTTATAGCCCTTCATATGTTAGAATCACCAAAGGAAGAGGTTGTTTATGTTGTTGTTTATAATGCCGTGCACGGTATACTATAATAGCTATGTTAAAGCAAATAAAGCCACAATGTGCCATGTCCTTGACAAAGTAGCCCAGTTAAAGTGGAGGAAAAATGAACACATAAGACTTTTAAATCTGCTGAATTTTTTTTCCGGTTTTCTCTGCCGTCAGTTCTGAGCAGTGTATCTACACTCTTTTCTACTTTCCTCCCTTCCTTATGAGAGCTCCTCACCTCTAGTTAGTGGCTAGATGAGTTTGACGTCAGACACAGCTGGGTTCTTAACAGGATTACAGTTCCCCTGCCTCTGCCGCTTTGGCCTGTCTGCTCCCCTACTGCCTGCACTGCATTCCTGTCCGCCACACAGCATCATTACCAATATACCCTGCTGCTACAGTCTTAAAGCAAAACAGGTGTGTTCTTAACAAATAGGCCCTACAGTTGTTGTGTTATCTACTTGATCGTTAATACTATCTTCATTAAAATGTGTTTTTGAAATGAATCATCTCTACTTTGAGTTTTTTCTATTAATTAAAAATGTATTGACGTATAGATGGGGAAAAAAAAAAAATCAGCAAAATATGTCTTAAGTGACTAAAGTTGTTCTCTTTTTGAAGTTAATTTAAAAATCTAATTATCATATCGTCTTTATTCCAAAATGCTTACTATAAAATAAAAGTCATACATCAAAAGTCATACTCTTTTAAATGCTATTAAACATTTTGCCATTTTAGAGTTTACTAAGAGTTGTAAATGTCTACACAAGCAACCTTCTGCAGGTAACCTTCTTCCTTATTCTCTTGCTCTACCAATATCCACAGATATCCTGTCTTCTGTCAGAGAGTTAGCACTTCATAAGCCCAAGGACATGGCTGCCAACAGTTACTCCCTGCTCCACATTCTTCCCAGTTGCCCTGCTGATCTACTAACGTGTTTACATCACATTTTTTCTACCTTGTACCTGGCGGCTCAGCCAACTCAATTTTTTCCCCATTGTGTATGTAACCAGTGTGCCTTTCACTACACTTTTGCCCCATGCTGTGGCATCTAAGCAGCTGCTAAGTAACAACATGCTTCAAATACAATACACTACAATATGTTTGAACCAGTAGTTACTCAGGCTCTGCTTGTTGCTACAGCCGTGTTTATGGCAACAGTTGAAGCTGAGCACATTTGTCAAAGCTCCTAACCACCAGGGAAGGTTGGACTACGTAAAGGGTATGGCACTGCATAACCGTCTAGCCGGCTGATTGATTGACACACTTTTCTTAGCCAGTACATTACACCACCTTGACTTAACCACAGAACCATCCCAGTTAACACTTGCAAAGTCCCAGTGGTGTAAAGTTGCACTAAGTCCCCCAACAAAGGAGAACAGAACTCTGTTGCAAGAAGTTGGAGGGCAAAGCAAAGACTAGGTTCTGTGGCGGACTTAATTGTATCTATTTCATTAACTTTATCAGACACATGAGCTTACAAATAACAGACTGTAATTAATACATATAAAAGGCAGCCATCGCGCGTGACTGTGAACATGAGTGTAACCCTACGTACAGACATGAAATGCAACACAAACTGCAATTCAAAGCTTCACCAGTTTTTACTTGAATTTCAAAAAACACCCTATTTTTTTCAGTGTGGGCTGTAAATTGGCTAGCTGTACTTCTGCAATCCAGGACAGAAGAAACAAAATGTAACAAGCAGTAAAACAAGCAGTTTAGCTTCACATGTATGTAATTTTATTTTTAAATGGGTTCTCAATTAGCTTAATTAGAGCTAAATTAATTAGCAGGTAAATCCATTTGTTAATAACAGAAAGCTAGTTTGCAAATTCATTAATAGAATAGTAATTTTTTAAAGACAAAATTTGAATCATGTGCTGCTTTTCTCAGTTTTACATAATGTAAATTGTTCACATCATCTTTGGGATCTTCTGACAAAACAAGCAAATTGAGGAAATCACCTTGGACTCTGAGAACTTGTGATGGGCATTATTTCACTTTTTTATTCTGACCTTTATTGGAGCAAATGATTCTGGTAACATGACTGTTGGCTCTTGTGTACAAGTATCTACCAGGTCTGCGCAATATGCAACAGTAGGGGAGACATAAGACAACCCTTACTGCAGTTATTTAGTCAGTATGTTGGGAGTAGTCCACAAGATAGTTTACTGTGCAGTGCTAGGCTGTGCTGTGTACGACACTGTTGACCAGCGAGAGAAACAAGTGGAGATGAGATGGACTGTTTCTGGATGAAGAAATCAGCACACTCTGTTCTCCTTGTTCAGGGAACAGGGGCTGGACTGGGGGTGGGGAGGTGGGATTTAGTGTCAGTCTGGCCACGGAGCTGACATTACACTCCTACATTCCCCTTATGTCTTAATTGTTTCAAGATCCTGAACAAATCTGGATGAGTCTCTCACCACAACCCCTGTTGAGAAAGTGATACAGACTTGCAGATGGGACACACAGAAACAAGAGAAACAGACAGGGCGACAAACTAACAGGAATATGTCTCACAGATATAGTGTGAGTTAGACACACATACAAACAGAGACTCCTCAAAGAGAGACAGACAGGAGAACGGCTGGAGGGCTTCTCTGGCTCTTTCCCAGGTTACATAAACAGCTCCAGCTCTGGAATTAATCTGCTGCCAGCTAGCTAGCACAGCCGCTAACAGCAGGGCTGCTTTAAAACAGTTAGCCAACCTGACTCACTCAGCAGCCTGAATGCATGCACAGAAACACTGACGCACGTATTCACATTACAGAGGACAATGACAGAGTGTCTTCTACTGTATCCCCTTCAAATGAGTGTAATGTTCCTCATTAATGAAATGACCCCCTGAGTGGTTGCAACAGTATGGTGACTGAAATAGGAATGCATGATCTTTTCATCTGAGTGGCAGTATCCCTCACAGGAATTACATGCCATTTTTCCTCAGTTCGAATACATACCGTGACAAGAGAGAACATAGGTGTCTCACAAATACACTGCATGTGTGTAAATTTACAAGAACGTGAGAAGTGGGAATTGGCATAGTCCCATCTTATTTTGTGTTCCCAGTGAGTCTCTTCTTACCTTCAGTCATGAAGTAGGGGATGCGAAACCTTCCCTCTAGGACTCTCTGTCGAAGTACAGGCAGAGTGGGCCCATCGAAGGGCAGCGCACCACATACCAGCACATATAGCACCACCCCCATACTCTGAACATGAAAAGACACACACACACACACACACACACACACACACACACACCCACACAAAAACACACACACACACACACACACACACACACACACACACACACACACACACAGAGAGAGAACAAGGACAAGGTAGTAGACGAATCAATCAGGAGACTGTAAATAAGGTAATAAGATTATTGTACACAGACACACTGTCAGACACAGGTACAATTGTCTACCTCACTCAATCACTGGTCTTACCCAGATGTCTAGCTGTGGGCCCTCATACTGCTGCCCCTCAAAGACCTCAGGAGCAGCATATGGTGGGCTGCCGCACCATGTGGCCAGAGGTTCCCCGGGCTGGAAGAAGTTCCCAAATCCAAAATCTACCCAGGGCAAAACAGAAGTGGTGGGGGGTTGGTTTGGGAGGAAACGTACAGATAATTCTAAACATAAACGTTTTGTACTTCAAGTTTGACTGTAAAGTCCTTGTACAGGCCCTGTGCTGTACAAAAGGCAACCTGTAACTAAGTATTTGCAACTGTAAAAAGTGAATGGTGAATATGTGTAGCTACAGTGAAAGATTGTGCAGAAGTGGTAAAACTGCACACAGAAAATGTCCAGAACAAAGGGGTCTGCAGGTTTTGCATAATGTAATATGTGATCAACATATTTGTACACTGAGGAAACAGATCTTTGTATGAGGTAACCTCCCCAGGAGACTGACATGAGGTCATCAATGCTGTGCTCTGATTGGTTGTCTGTAAAGTGATTAAAACTCAGATTTGATTCTTCAGACCAAGAAAGTCTAACTTACACTTGCACAAATACACACAAAAAGGCTGAGAAGTTATGTATGACTTTCATTAAAATCCAACTGAGAGCTGTAGTAAAATCTTCCAAATCACAATGAGTCAACTTGCATTCCTGCAATTACTCAGCCAATCCCCTTTTTGTACTAGTTTATATCTTTCTCCCTCTCTCTCGTCCCACCTTCCTCTTTCTTAAACTTTGCACCAGTAAATGTTTTGTCTCTTCGTGCTCCTAGTTTGGTTTTTACAAAACTTGCCACTAGTTACATTTTGTGGTGCTGAGATGATAAACCATTTAGTGCATCAACAGTGAAATTAGTGAAATCTAATTAGTGAAATCACTATTTTCATAATTGATTTGTTATTCCTAATACTTTATCAAGTAAAGAATTCTTAATATTTGCTGGTTATAGCTTCTCAGATTTTACGTTTTCTTTCTGCCGCTTAAGAATTGTAAATGGCATCTTTTCAACTTGTGACATTTTATCAGTGCTAGAAAAACACATTACAAAGTAGACAGTTCGCTAAAGAAAACAAGAGCATGAATGAGATGTGAGAAAGATGACAGCATTAAGTACCTGCCCCTGCTACTTTCTGACTGGTCTAACCAAAGTAGCACTAAACCTTGTCTATGTTTCGACTTACAGCAGTGAGTAAGCTTTCTCCGCTATAAACATTATTAAAACCAATTACCGTTCCGGCTCACTAATGAGCACCTACACACATGCGTAAGAATGGCACTAACTCCATTCAAGCCATGATTCAAACCACTATCAGGGCAGTCCCAGGCCCATTCCTCTCTCTAGGAAAACAAGTGTTAATGTGTTTAATCAGATTCTGTCTTGTTTTCTTTTACTTGAATTGTAGGCCTTTGTGCTAGACTAAGTTTATTTATGGTCAAGATAGCTATTTGTTTTCAATACAAGTGGCATACATTTAATGTATCTATGTTAAAATAATTATACTTTGAAAATTGACAATAAATATTGTTCAAATGATATGGAAATGTACAATGTTGATGATTATACATAGGGGTTGATTAATAGACAAATATAAAATGCCAGAAAAGCGCACAAGAGCACAAGCACAATCTTCAAATTTCTTGTATTGTCCGATGAAGAAAGCCAATGCAGACCAAAACCGAAAGATATTCAGCTAATTATATATATGATTATGCAGCCGAATACAACACAGTCATGCAATAAATCCTCCCTTTGTGAAGGTTATAGTTTACGGATTTTGTTCAAATTGTTTTAGAGTGGTGTTGAGTCAGTTTGGATATTTTAGAGAGTGCAGTTGAATTGCACTGCGTTATACAGAGAAGTGTTATGTTATTTAGTCTATCCTTGACATAAATGGGGTGGACAAAACAATTAAAAAACACCTGCAATACATATAATGTTGCATGAAATTGTAGTTCACTGGAAAAAACATGTAGGAACCAGGTTTGAGAGATTGTTGCAAACTCCAACTGCAAAGGACATGGCAGGTTTGACACTGTGTGTGTGAGTGCATGTTTTCCAACCATTTAATTGCTGCAGTGCAGTTAGCAGGTGTGTCTGACAAAGTGGAGGGTAAAGCGGAGTGCCACAGTGGGGTTTATTACAAGTATGTTTACTGTCTGATGCTACTGTGAAGGTGAGATGTGAGACGCAGGCAGAGCAGAGCGAAGCAGTGCAGTTGGTTTATCGTCAGAAGCTGTGACCCATTTCATGGAGCTGAATACTGAGCAGACTGGTTGACGTCAAATGCTCCAGCACGCTGCAGGTGACTAACAGTACTCGTAGCTCAACAGGAAGGGCGGGGGAGTGTATGTGTGTGTGTGTGTGTGTATTTGTCGCACACTAAAGTATTAGCATAATATTAGCTTAAACAGTTCACACTGGAATCCACTCCAGCTAACAGCTTATAAAACTTTGTGTGTGAACATGACTCGTGTATAAAGTGATCACATCACACTGCAGTAAGAGGACAGCACCCAGCAGTCCCAAATGTTACCGTGTCATTTCTAATAAGGTATAAGCATTGAAATAGTGATGGCTGCAACTCAGGATGCACCTCCCTGGATTTAGTCTTCTTGAGCTTTCTTGTCTTGTCTCATCACCAAACCTTTTCTCTGTCCAATCAGGATTTAGCAACATTTTAATCAGAATCTGACCACTGTTGGATTGTCTGTCACTGTCAATCCAATCACCAAAGCACATCTGCACAGTCCTGCCAAAGAAAATTAGCTGTGTAAATTTAAGTTAGATTACTAAATAGATTATTTCCCCTTGAATTTTAAGATCGATTGGTTCTTATTTAATCACCAATATTGAATGCCAGAGAAATATTTAAGATGGTTATGTCTCTAAACAGCTTCAAAATCATTTACATTCATTCATTCATCATTACATTCATCATTTACTGATTGGTAATAGGAAGAATAGTGCCCGTTTCATTACCACTGTACGCCCCTAACACCTGATCTCGCAATATGTAACTTTGGTGGGTCTATAATGTTTTACGGCACTACCATTGATTTTGGTAAAACTGGATCTTATTTTATGGAGAAAACGTTGTCATGGTGTTTCATCTGATGTCTTACAGCTGCTCTGCCTGATGGATGGAAAGCTTAGAAAGCTGCTAACTGTTTGGCTGCCGTCAGCTGTTTAGCTCATATGACTGGGCTGCCAGGTCTGGGAGCTTGAAGCTAATAATTTAAATAAACCACTAAAAATAACTAATAAGCAAGTAATATTAGTTTGCTTGCTATGTCTTGTGATGTACTCATGACAAATGCACAAATCCTCCTTGAGATGAGATTGTTCTATCAACTGCTGTTTCCAAAGTCTAGAATGGACTATGAAGCTCAATGGGAATCATTGTTTAACGATAATTTGATAAACAACATAGACCACAATGACCAAATATAATCAGAGATAGTAAAAAGGTATAGCTATTAGAAAGAAGACATACCAGCACACAACTGTGTACCTCTATATATCGTTTCACAGTATATTGTAAGGCCCATATGTATACCATCCTATTGTCCATCCCTGTGTTGTTTTTTTCTGAAAGTGGTTCTCCTGAACCCTTCTTGTTTGTTATTTGATCATAGCAAACTCAACACAAAATATCCATATTTTCCTGCTAAGCCGCAAAAGGCTGCCTCCTCTCCTCTGATCCAGTAACTCTCTTATATTTTAGTTATTTCTCTGGCTCTCTTTCAATCCCCTTCAACTCAACTCAAATGTAATAGGGCCGTTTGAAATTAAAACATAAAGGGCACCCCCTGCTGCCAATTTCCCTCTCTTCTGCAGACACCTTTAAGCATGACCTTTCTTTGACTGGCCGCTGCCTGGTTAAGCTTCATACAGACTGACCAGAGGTGGCCTTAAGAAAGCAGGGGAAAATAACTGGACTGAATGAAAAACCCAAAAAACATGGTTACTCTGTCTGGACATGCATATGCAGACTAGCGCTGAAATAACTAGCTGATTAGTCGAGAAACAGAACACTTTTTAAGAGAGTCATTCATCATTTTTAATCACTGGTGTGGGGTTCACAAATGTGAGGATTTGCTGCTTTCACCCATTTTATATTTTTGTAAATTAAATTTCTTTGGATTTTGGACTGTTAGTCGGCAAGGCTGGATGACCAACTGGACCAAGTGAGCAACTACCATGAAGGTCCAGACCCACAGTGGGCCAAAATGCTACAGGAACACCAAGTGACAGTTAGTTGTTTGTTAGTTTGTTGTTCTATTATATGTTTTATAAATGATGCCGCACCTACACTAATACCAAATCTTGCCTCTCTATAAAATGAGCCTGAAGTTAATAATAACAATAATAATAAAAAATGTATTAGTATTTACACATACATACAAACATTTTTAAAAACATTTATAGACAAAATGTTATATTCAATATAAATCATTTAATTAATAAAATCAATAGTTTATTGTTGTTTTGTGCAGTCCTACCCAATTTGAATTTAGCTATTTAGTAGCAAATCTGTAGATTTTTACGATTTCTATGATTAGTGCATGAGTGGGCCTCATTTTGTTTTTTGCAGAAATGCAAGAGGCAAGAAAAGAAGACTTCTTGCTAGTAAACAGGATAATAAACATTGCGGGATTTAAACTTCAAAGAAAATTGGCAAACGTTTTATGAAGAAGGAAATGCATTTGTCACATTTATTAGAGATGAAGGATAAATGCAATGTTTTAGTGAGTTACACAAAAAAAAAACTAAACTAAACTTGTGTTTATTGACAAGAAAACTCCACAGGGCACCTTTAAGGTCAAAAATAATCAACAGATTATTTGATTTAAAACAAACAAACATTAGAATCAGTTCTACATGCACATTAGCCCAGCAAGAACAAAAAAAGAAAAGAAAATACACATGTATCTTGAACAAAGGTTGAATAGATGGCTTTGGAAAGGAGGATTTGGGGACCGAGCCTTTTCCAGGGCAGCTCCAAGGCTGTGGAACTCCCTCCCCCATGAGATCCGCATCTATGAGTCCCTCACCATTTTTCAGTCCTGTCTGAAGACCCATCTTTTCGGTTCTGCCTATCCTTAGTTTTTTTTTTTTTTTTTAAACAAACACTGTCTCTACCCTGTTAAGCGACTTTGAGCTCGGGAAAAGCGCTATACAAATTCAATTTATTATTATTATTATTATTATGGCTGATCTTGACTGACACCAATATTATTGATGCAGAACAGAATTTGAAGTGAGGACTGTTCACATGTACTGCACAAAATCTAAACTTTATCTACCAATTGCCAAACTTGACAGAGCGTGTTGTGGGTAGGAGAAGCACAGAATGTACCTTGCTGCTGATGTCCTCCCCGGAGACCTTTTCTCTAATAGCAAGCCAGGTAATGTTCTGTTCATTGTTTTCCTGCTTTAAATCTAATCTGCTGTGCCGACAATTGGCTGTGAGTCAGACATGTTTATGAAAATTACTGCTGCTGGGGTAATAACATCTCCAAGTTATCATCTTGGACCCTTTTGAGAAACAGTGTACAGGATGATGTGAGTAATGATGCAGGTGAAACACTCATTTCTGTTTCAGTTATTGTATAGTTTTGTATATTTTTTCCTTATTTGATTTGACCTTTTAGAGAGGAAAAAAAAAGACACTGAACACTACTATTTTGAGTCTACAACATGACATGAAGTCCTTTAGGACAGAGGGACATTTTCCCTGAAACACACAGTCATACTCTGTCTGGTGTCTTTTCACACCTGTATTTTTAGCTGTCCTCATGTGATCAGTTCACCTTAGATGGATTTTAGCATCAGCTCTGACTAGCTCAAGGTAAACCTTGGCCTGTTTCAGAGCATTGTCAAAGCTGCAGCCCTGCAACCCTGCTCTGCACAACTCCTCATCATTCTCCCTTTACCCTCTCACCCGCTATTTTATCTGCCAACCAATCCAATTCACCACCTCCACCTTTATTTCCCCACACTACCTTTCCAGCCTCCCCCTCCTGCGACCTGTGAAACAGCAGTAGGGTGGCATTCTCACTAGCTAGCTCTAAATGCCAGTTGCTTAATGATCACACTTTAAAGCTTATACTTACAGACCTCAAGCCTAGTCTCAAAACTACCTTTGATCTCTGACTCTTTTTGTCCCTTTATCTTTAATGTTTCCTCCTCAAAATTAAACTAGGCGTCACTGGGGAAGGATGTTTGAGCTCCTCTGATCATACGTTTGGAAAAGGTGGCACAAGCCTTTGGATTCTTGCTGAGATTTTAAGATGTCTGTCCTGGCATCTTTCAGCTAAAAGCTATCTCGCAAGCAACCTCTGACCACTTCTCAACACTGTGCAAATGGCTTGGGCAGGTAGTTAAGACATTTCTGAACTACGCCGGCATTGAGATCACGGCAGGCAATGGATCAAAACTAAATTTGTCCATGCCGGACACATTTATTCCTCATCCATCAATAACTTTATATCCTCCTGCACTACGTTGTTACGGTACCTGCAATCTTGATGTTCATGTGGCCATCCAGTAGCAGATTCTCTGCCTTCAGGTCCCTGTGGACAATGTTGCGATTGTGACAGTACTCTACAGCCGACAAGATCTGCCAGAACTTCCTCCTGGCCTCTAGCTCACTGAGACGACCGTGCTTAGCCAGATAATCTGCAGCCAAAGAGAGAGAGAGAAACAAAGACAGTGGAGAGAGGTAATGTGTCAAGTTAGAAGCATATGCAGATATTATACATTGACTTATATAAAATGACTCTCTGGGCTTTTCAAACACAGTATCAGATTTCTTATATGAACTCCAGACAATATCCGACAAATCGGGTCCAGACATTGTCCGCAGTTGTCTCTTCACACATTACAAGATTATCTGTGTCAATTACTGGAAACACGCCACTTGGTTTAGTAGCAGGGTGGCGCCTTGGTAGAGGGTGCAGGAGGCAGGACATGATGCTGATTACACTGTGGTCACATAGCTGGCTCGTAGTTTGGTCATAAACAACAGTGTCTCTTGGCGTTCCTTGAATTTCTCCGAGAATGTTGGCTTCTGAATCTTGTCGTCTTTTCAGTTCAAAATTTTTGTTGATGTCTCCGTGTATATTCTCCTTCTTCTTCACTCTATGATGTGTTTCATTTCTCCCGGTTACACGCAAGTAGAATGATAGAAAGGTCATCAACACACCCACTCGTTTGCTGTGAATTCTAGACAGTGACCTGCTGATTCAACTGAACATTACACAGGGTTTGTACTAAGGGAGCTGGCAGGTAAAGTCTGTTTAATTTCCAGTAGACGTTTGCATTTGCTTACATCAAGCTTCTCCAGGTCCAAATCATTTCAGGGTTAAAGTGCACGTTTGAAAGGGGCTTTTCCGTAAGGAAAACTGCCTGCATTCTTTACAGCTGTACAAAGTGTCGGTGGTTGTGTTGAAATGATGATTTACTTTTGATGAGGTACAGGCCTGGTGCCAATATTAGCTAACTCTATTAGATCATGCTTTGTAGAGTGATTCAGTGAAGGATGTACAATGTAGTTGTTTGTGTGTGTGTGTGTGTGTAGTAAGCAGTGGTTGACAGTGGAGAAACTGTGTCAAAGCATCAGGAGGAGAGGGGAGGACGAGATTACTGAGAAGTGGTCTTCTGCTATATTATGTCCACATTAGTACAAAAGTTGGAACGGTGGGGGGGGGGGGGGGGGGTAGTCAGTGTATGATTTAAGTGCACACACAGAAACACACTTGATAATTAGTGGGAGAAATCACGATACCAGTGTAAATATGATCCTTGGTTCTTATCCAATGAGCCAAACAAAAACTGATCTGATTTATCTGTTTATTTGAGCACAAGCTGTGCACAGAGCATTGCGGCAGACTGAGTTTGTAGTTGTTTAGAAAGAGGCATGAAACTAGTCTATGCAGTCTGCAGTGGGGTAATATCAAACATTTTACCGTCTTCTTTCTCCAAGCATCCAGATCACTGACCTTTCTCTCATTTTCTGCTCTCACAACACTTTCACAGATGTTCTATCTTTTCAACTGACAGACTATTCTACAGGATGTACGACGTTTTGGAGTCCTGTGAGCTTTGGAAAGTGTGGCGTTTGTTGCTGTCGGCAGGGTTCCTCTTCACACCTCTCTGTCCAGATAGCTTGCTAACTCTTCAATTCACACTCTGTGGCAAACAAGATAGGACACTGTGATGGCTTTCCTTCCAGCTGGCATGAAGACAGACCACCGACCAAACCTGACGACAATGCACAACAACCACAACAAACAGCAGCCAACAAAACTTCATAAACGAGTAAACAGAGTGTAAATCTCATAAAAGAGCATTTTTGTAATCACAACGAAGACAGGGGGTTACAGTAAAATATGTGTACTAAAGAACTTTTTACACCATATTTACATTTGTTACCTGTACCTTATAACTTTTCCCTTTTTAACACAAGTAATGTTGCTGTTATTTCCCTGGTGTGCACACAAATGTATGTAAAGATGAGATCACTGATTCACAGCTAGGCCTCTGTCAAGATGCACAGAGAAGTCACACTAAGCCAATTTCACAGCCCATTAACATCAAAAACGTTCCATCAACTAACCAATAAATTTAAAGTAGAGCAGTGTATGTCCTGAGGCCAGCGGCGTGCATCACATTATAAACACCTCATCTTAACAGCTCTGTATTGTCTCAACTAAGGGTAGACCAAAGGGTCAACTGTGTGCTGTGACAAAGACTGTACAATAAAACTGACTAAAGGCCATAAACTGCACTATTAAACTTCAGGGAAATTATGCTGTTGTGTCGTCAACGGCGTGGTTAAATAGCTAACATCTGACAGAGTGAGAAAACCTGATTAGATAGTGGCTGGCACATTCCACAGAGGAGACCATTCAGTGAACAGGGCTGCTTTCAAGCAATGCTGCTAATCAAAAAACACACTGTAAAAGGGAATGTGTCGAGGTGGTCTAAGATAGCACCTGTGAGGAGAACAGGACTCTAAAGTATTAAGCGTTCTGGGATCAAACCTCTCTCTTTTTTGGTCTCAGTCTCTGAAGATGTCAGTGTGCTTCAACTGAAGAGCTTGTCAGACAATCAAGCCTCAACAATTTGCACACACTAGTTCAATTCCATCATGTCCCCACCACGTTGTCTGACCACATTTGACCAAATTATCACATTATCACATCACATTATCACACTTGCCCTTCAATAGCCAAAGCCATAGCCTTGGGGCAACATCATGGAGTTGAGGGCAATAAATTAAGAAATCTAGGGCTGCTATTAATTTAACTGCAAAATTATTTTCTTGAAGGTTAAAGGTGCCTTTACTGTCATTTTTTAAGAATACACAGAGAAACAAAACTTGTCCTCTGCATTTAACCCATCTTGTACATACATGTAGTTGCAGGGACCAACTCTTTGCCAGTGCCAATTGACTGCTCCCTGACTTTTTGCAGTCAAGCAGGATTCCTTTTTGAGCTACAACAACCTGACTTCTTGGTCAGGGGGCACTGACAGGAGCACTAACAAACACTTGATGTTATGAATGAAATGCTCAACAAAGCCAATGCCGAACAAGACAACTAATCGTATTTCTGTATGAACAGGTGCACTGTGTACACGGCTTGTTTTACAGTAGCACTTGAAAAACAAGCGCACACACACACACACACACACACACACGCACGCACGCGCTGCCCCAGTGGAGGGATGAGTAATCCACCGATACAATGTTGGCGAGGGCAAGGGCCTCAGCACAGTGAGGCATGCAGAGTGGCATTCTGGGAAAGTGAGCAGAACAAGTATGAATCATATGGGTATTAGGGGACAGCTCAACAACCACTGTGTTCCTCTTCTGCTGAGAGCTGGGTGAGGACCGAAGTCTCTTAACAGCTGCAAGTTTGGAGGGGACAAACATCATGGATACAAACTGGGTTGTTGGCTAGACCTCTGGCTGGACTTCAGATAACACTGTGGGGCAAGCGTGTGTGTGTGTGTGTGCGCAAACGCACATTATTTTTCCACATCAGCACCTGATACACAAGCTACTTAAATACAGCAACCACATTAAAGTCACGTCTATGTTGGTGCTGATTTAACACTGACACTCTCAGGGGTTAAAATGGGCTGGAGCCAGTTGGAGTTGAACACTGGCCTTTCATCAAGTTATATCTTGTCAAAGATCAGCAACTACTGCAACTACTGGTTGTGCCAGTCAAATTCCTTTCCATGGGATAAGTACTCATTCAAGAGAGGATATAAATTTAAAATTAATAATACCATTTGTTTTGCCTAAAAATGAAAGCACATAACTCACTCCTGCATGTTTCACCCACTTAAAATACTCTTTCCAACTCATGGATTATTTCATCCCAAATATAGAATTTTCGATTTATTTTCTGTGAAGATCACTTGACGTCCTTTGCTGTCCTGACTTTAGAAACTTCAACAGTTCACAGACGCAGACAGGTAGTCTCTGAATGTGGATTATCTGCTGTCGGGAAATACATTTGTTTTGTAGCCGGTTCATACTGCTTTAACTGACAAGCAGGTAAAGCATACTTGCAGACACAAGTTCTACAAGCACTGCAGCTCAACACCTTTGCTTAAAATGACCTTCAATGCCAACAGAAACTGAATTATTTTACTCTAATGACATCCAGTTTTCTCCATGTTTTCACTGGACACTCTCTCTGAAGAAGGATTGAGAGCTGCAAATGAGTCGCTGTTTAGTGGGTTGCTGCTAAATGGTATGTGGAGCCGGCATATTTTTAACATTTTACAATAAATTAAGGATTTATTTAGACAAAAAAATAGACTTATTGCTTATTGTTGGAACAGTGGAAAGACTAACTAAGATGGATTTGATGAGTTTTATTTGTCTTGTCCCATTTGAATGAAGTGTGCTTTGTGACGAGTGAAACTAATCTAGTCTTGGTTCGTGAAAGAGATTGGAATTCAGAAGGTGTACAGTTGTATTTTTGTTTAGGCGTAAGAATATTTCCTTTTCAGGGGCATTTTTGTGAGAGACATCTGTGCTGCTGCAAGCTGGGCATTACCTCACACGTCTTGGGTGTTACCGACTTAGCGTAATTGTTTCTCGTTGGTGCCCTGAGTTGTATATTAGCCCATGGGTAAGCATGTGGTGTTGACCTTTCTGGGTCAAAATGGAGCATGCAATTCCAGAGTGGGATCAGCATTTCCCTTATAATTTATTGCAATTTTTATTTTAGCAAGTGTAACCTTGAAGCTGCCATGTAAGATGCTGGCTGTCACTCAACTGAACATTTTTGTAAATATTTAAAAAGCAAGTAATCTGCTCCTGTGAAGCATCACCAAAAAAGTTAGATGGACAGACACCCCGAGCAGTTGGGAAATCAGTGCCTTGCCCAAGAGCACCTTAGCAGTGCCCAGGAGGTAAATTGGCACTCTACAGCTACCAATCCACCAATGTACTTATATGGTGACTCAAAACCAGTGACTCTCTGGTTCCCAACCCAACTCCCTACAGACTGAGCTACTGCCACCCCAATCTATTGGAATTTAGCTAGTCATGAATCTATTTATACAGGTCATCAAAGTCAATACAGCCACACCCTGGTGATTGACACATTAGAAGAAAACTCACCCAGTAAATATGAAGGATGGTTTCTGGTGAAATAGAAATTGACAGCCTAAGTAAATAAGAATGTGTCAAAAAAAAAAAACTGTATTTCTTTGAAGTCAACAGTCTGCCTGTCTCATTCCCTTTCAGTCAGACAAGAGATCTGCATGAGTGATTCTACTCACTGCCAGCTATAATACTCCCCTCTCTCCAGCAGTGCTTTCTTAAATATGCATGCCCTACATTTCCCCACCACCTTCCAAATTCAAATGGATGTCCCCTGCTCTCTGTTCCATTCTCTTCTGCCTCCTCTCTGCAACTACGCTTTATTTGTGGTTGACCCGATTTCCAGGATTTGATCCATACTGCGGTGTTGAGGCAGACTGTGGAGCGGCAGACTGACTGACAGACAGACATAAAAGGCACATCAACAAGCTGACATGGATGCCTCTCCTGTGCCCATTACTGTGCCCACCCACCCACCCCTTTGCGAGAATTAACCCATCACTCTCTGCCTTCTTGTACCAAACCCAGCGCCGCTTCTTTGTCCCACACACAGAGACACAGAGAGAGACACAACAGAGAGAGACCACACACACACACACACACACACACACACACACACACACACACACACACACACACACACACACACACACACACACACACACACACACACACACACACACACACCACACACACACACACACACACACACACACACACACACACACACACACACACACACACACACACACACACACACGTGTTTGTGTTTTGTCTGAAGATTGTCTCATTTGCTGTAAATGGGTGGGCTGCTAAGCATCCACAACAACTTTGCATCTTCCGCTCTTCGTAACCTATGGCCAGGAGCAGACCTGAGAAATTCATCATGCCAGAACAGAAAAGCGGAGGCAACTCTCTGGAGGGCACCAGTGGAGTAAGAGGCTGGAGCTCTTGCTTGGCATCCTTTCCATTTGTCTGAGAGTACATCATGACTGAAGGACTTGATCCATCTCCGAAACCGTATTTGGAAATCAGAAATGATTGTTCAATTTTATGAGATTGAATATTGTAATACTAGTTTAGTGCTGCAGCGACCAGTCGCTGTCTAGCTGGCTTAGTCATAGCTGCTACTGCTGCAGATGATGACATATAAATGTCTTACATAACTACATTACATTGTGCAATCAGGACAGAGGGGTCTGAGGAATCAGGACACGATGTTTTTATAATCCCGTGAGATGATCCATGAAAAATCTATGGATTATGGAAAATGAGGTTGAACAATCATTATTGGTTATTTAAAAGAATAGTCTGACATTTTGGGTCACTATGTTCAGTCACTTTCTTGTCAGGCGTTAAATGAGAAGATCAATAAAGCATTCATAAATGTCTGTTAATTACAGTAAGAAGCTACAGCCATAAGACAGTTACATTGCATGTCATTTAGCTGACGCTTTTATCCAAAGCGAATTACAATTGCCTCTGAAGCAACTAGGGCTTAAGTGTCCTGATGTATCGCAGTGGGAATCAAACCCTGGTCTCACACACTAAAAGCATGTGTCATAGCCACTGCGCCATCATCACCCACAGTTAGCTTAGCATGGAGACCCAAAAAAAACTAGCATTTAGTTTATATATCAAAAGTTTAAAACTGCCTACAAGTAACTTTAATGCTCACCAAGTAAAATGTGTGTAGTTTGTGTTTTGTAGTTTGCATTCGTTATTCATCAAATCTGCACTTACACCAAAATATAGAAACAGTTAATGTTTTTCTTTCTGTCAGGCTAGTACTCTTCCCCCCCCGCTTCCAGTCGTTTTGCTAAATTAAGCTACTTCTTCCTGGATGTAGGGTCATATATAACAGACTAATTGGAATTTTTTAATTCAATTCCCTGTATGGAAGCAAATATTTTCTATTTATCTAATAGCTCTCACCACAATAAGCTGCAGTGGCTATAACATATGTACAGATATAGAGTAGTCTTTCCGTTTTAGCTCTGTGCACTTCTGTACTTCCTTCTTATTTTTAACCACACTCTTTTCTCATTCATTTTTTGTGTCTACTTCAAAGCTCTCTCTAGGTCACAGGAGCAGTCGTTGCTGCTGCTGAGTCAACATCACAAGTGGAACACTGGCCTCAGAATCACAAAGACATACACATACAGACACAGACACACACACTTGTACGCACGCATTCCAGGATTTATTTGCTTTTGAAAAAAGTTATCCTGAGATATTTAATAAATATTAAAATTGTTTAAAAAGTGCAATAAACTTGCTCTTTCCTTGGGCTCATTTCCAGCGTACTGGATTGAGATTGCAGTGTGTACACATTGTACAAATTGAGTGTGTGCTGTGCGTGTGTGGTAGCGATAGAGTGCATACATGCTGTGCTATGGTAGACTAAGATAACTCTTATCTTCATGTAATATTCTTGATATGTTCTGCATTGTCTGTCCTTTCCAGCACATTAATTTCTTTGTGGTATACTCTTAACATGTGCGTAAACCATGTTTGTGTAAAAAGTCATTATTGTACCCTGTAAGTTCATACTGTCCACTTGGAAACTTGTATTATGTTATACTATATATACCAAAGGAATCCTCTCCCCCTATCTGTCTCAAAGGTCCAAATGAATGATCAATAATAATTTATCATCATCAATGATGTTTAATTAATCTTTTTTTTATTTTTTATTATTATCATCAGTTGATTGGTGCAGCATTGCTCCGAACATACTGTTTCTCATGTATTCCTTGTTTGTCTTTGTGTGTAGTTTATTTTGTTAATTCATGTTTTCTTTTTCCATATATTTTTAAACTCTCGATTTGTTTAAGTAGCCTGGGATTTGCTCTGCAAGTCAGTCTGGTCAAGAGCCCATTCTCAATTTTTCCAAATCACCACTCACAATCGATGACAATAGTCGTCAATCAGCTTTTTGTTTAGATTCAACATCACGACCACCGAAGCGCAGCAACCCGTTGATGCTGCGGACGCCGCTACGTCACCTGGATCATTGGCCTGATTGGTTGAAGGACTATCCAATTGCGCCCAGAGGCATTTGAGCGGTGTCTGTTGGTGACACCCCTTTGGAAATGGGCTGTTAATGAACCTTCCCCAGACCCACTCTCAGTTAAAACTGAGAAGGGTGTGGTGTCCACCAGGCTGCTGTTTAAGGATACGGTTTCTTAACTTCTCCTGTAATGGTTATAATGTTGTTGTGGTAGCTTAAACGACAGGCTTTTACTATTGCTACTTGTTACAGATCTGCTCCTTAACATCTCAGCAATTTAGTAGTTCTATGTAACAGTTAGTGAAAATGTAGGAATGACATTGCTGGCATGTAGAAAGTATTCTTGCATAATCTGTCTAGTAAACCAGAGAGCAGTTCAAGTGTTTTTGCACCACATATGGTAATAAATCAATCTTTTTCTCTTTGAGGCTGCCCCTTCACAGGCCCTCAGTGATGCCATTTTATGACAAGTAAGCGGTGTCAGCACATTTAGCACAGCAATCACTGGCAGCACATGACAAGGGCCACATCAGTTCCTTCAATCATGTGAACTTTGAGATTGAGGTGGGGATGGAAGTGCAAACTCAATAAGACTTTGATACTTCCTTGTTTGTGAAAAACATTACTGACGCAACAGTGCAGATTTTTCTGTACAACTGATACAGGGAGGACGTGTAGGACTTGGGTAGGACAATGTTTTTAAGACACTGAGATCAGATTGATCTTGTACTTGTAAAAGATCACTCACCGAAGATCTCCCCATTCTTGGCATACTCTGTGACTAAGTAAAGCATGTTCTTCGTCTCCATCACCTGAGAGAGGGAGAGGACGAAGAAAGGGGCCAAGGCAGGAGACAAAAGATTGGGAGAGTGATTACACACTGAAGATCACTTTTCAATAGCATTCACATCAGATTAACAGTCTCCTGCAACAAAAGAGTAAGATAAAGGAAAAAGAAAACTGTAAAAACAGATACGAATGACCCAAATACTACATTGTGAATTGAAAATTGTTGACATGGTTTTCTCTGAGGTTCAACCGCAGAGTCTGTCATCCAGAGTCATGAGAAAAACAAAATGCATGAATGGCAGAGGGTCTAAATATGACATCTATGTAAGAGAATGGAGGTGGACGGTTGGTGTTGCTGAGTATATCTGAATGGTGCTTAAAACCTTTCAGCCCTCACACGGAGCTGGTGCTGTGTTGTGTAGGAGGAGAACCGATTTAGAAGCAGAAACACTCAGAAGATGAACGGAATTAAATGCAGAGGGGAGAATCAGATGGAGAGGGGAGGATGAATCAGACACACAGAGCCAGACGACACCAGAAATCTCTCGCTAATTGTTCACGATCAATTTTCCATCTGTTACACTGACCGATTCATAGATTTAGGAAATGAAAGCCAGTTATTTTTGTTTGGCCCTGGTTGTGTAATAAACATGTTTTGTCCCATCTGTACTGTGGAGCTGGAATACAACTGATTGATGAATTAAGCCCGTGTATAGGTACCCTTTATCATTCAATCTAGTGGCATTGATAGCTAATACAGCATCTAATTTGGGAAATAAACCTTTCTCACAGCGGACATTTTGACTTGTCACAGCAGGAAAAGCACGGTTGTAACTAATAAAAGTAACAATCTTTGTTTTATTCAAGTAATCCAGCATGTACAATAGCAGAGCCCTGGCACTAGCACACCTGAGTGGAAGGCAGCCATTATTATGTTACACCTGTGTTTGACAAGACAAAATATCCACCACAGGAGAGATCTATTTTCTATTGATGCTGGATATCTTTCTATTGTTTGTTGTTGTGACAGTAAGCTACATACTCACTAGCTTTATATGTTGTCTATCGTGGATCTATTAGCTGTCTTAGGCTGTTTGTACATTTTATTCACCATTTTGGGACGCATTGGGCAAAAAGCGGGGAGACAGCGGATGTTTTGGGTGGAATTATTTTACTTTACCAATAGTTTTAAAGTAGTTGTGGGTGTTGTTTAACATTTTAAATCATTGACAATTTATTTACTTACTTTTACTTTATTAATATGTTTATCAGGGGCATTACACATTGGTTAACATTAATATAACAGTGTCAGTTTTTTGCAGGTTGATGTTCTACATTGCAGATAACAAAAACATACTTTTTGATACCTTACTTTGAGAAATAAAAAATGTTTTCCATTTAACAAAAGAAGCCAAATTTCATGTAGTTCTGCAAAAGAACTTTGTCAAAATAAGACTAAAATTGAAATAATTATAATTTTGAAATCAGGAACTCTCCTATCAACAAATGGGTCAAGAATTATTTTTACACATTCAATATCAGATTTTGATTTATGTCAGATGACGATACTCTACTACGGACTAATTTTGGTTGGTACCAACAAAAAAAAAAAAAAAAAAAAAAAAAAAAAAAAAAGGTATTGAGGTTTCATACTCAGCCCTACTTGCAAAGCCAAATATCAAGTCAATATGATGCCTTGTGTGTTTGTATGAAGGTAAACAGTTCTGTTTAGCGCTTCATAGGTTCTAACACATGCTTTTGGTGTGTTCTACTGTCGATAAATAGATTTGACCATCTAAAGATGCATTTTCGACTGATCCCAACTGATTATCAGTAAGGGCAGCTGTAGTCCCCGTGGTGAATTGCATCTTGTAAACAAGCTAGACTGTTTAATGTTGTAAAACAAGACTGTTAATGAACCATTTATACATTTGAATTTAATTGTTTTAATGGTTTTGACAAAATTGTAGTGTAGAAGATATGGAATTAGTATCATGATCCATCCAATAGCCTCAATTTAGTCAAGCATTTCTTGTAACACGATTGATATTTAAATGAAGCATTAATGTTGCATTGGCATCACTATGAAAGTACTGATAGAGAGTGGTTTGGTAATTTTAAAAACAATATCCAGAGATAATTTTGAATTCCTTAAATATTTGTACTTGTAGAATAAGAGGGTAAGTGGATAGCTGAACACTAAGAGAGTCAGAGGATGGGGAGATGCAAAAGCAGAAAGATGTGAAGAAAATTACAGCACACTGGGGTCAGTAGCGAAGCGGCCACACTCATGGCAAACTAAAGTGGAGTACACAGTTGGGTTGTCTGTATTAGCTAAGGCTTCCCTGTAGGCCAGCCACATCTGATGAAACTAGAAAAGGAAATCCCTAATTGACCTGGGCTGATTGGATGGATGTGCTGTTAGAAATAATGATACACACCAAAATAACAGCAGAAAGCTGGAACAGTGCCACATTGTTGTGTAATGATAATGAACACTCATTTACTTTTCCTAAACAAACTAACAGGACCCCAAATGCTTATGTAATACAACTGAATCACCAAAATGGTTGAGTTATTTGTAGTTAGAATATTTTGTGCCAGACAGCGGACATCACTGTAAGTTAGTGACACAAGTTTCCCTTTGAGGCTCGTAAAAATGTATGCAAACTTCCATGCACACCTGGGCATGCATTCAACTTCTATAAAAATGTTTCATGAGGGAAGTAACATGTATGTTATTAATTTCTATGAAAAACAGTTTTTAGCACACATCTTACTACTGATGCCAATGGGCTCTTTTTCCAATAACACACATTAGAAAGACCACTACACAGCCAGATTATTTTCTTCTTGGCCCGAAAAACTTAAAGCACATTTCTGCTGCATGAAATCATATCACAATGACAATTACATTTTTACATTTGGAGTTTTTAACAATGATACAGACACATCACTCTGACATCTCTCCATTAGTGCATGTATAGATCCTGAGCATGTGTGTGTGTAGTTCAGGACTGTGTGTGACTACTAACAAGTGTGGACACAGAGTGTAAATTGTAATTTCCCCATTGGGGATTAATAAACAGATTTAAAAAAAAAAAAAAAAAAAAAAAAAAAAATATTTGAAGTTTACAGTTTGTAAAGAAAGCCATGGTGTACAATGCATTTTTGGATAAGAGAACAAGTCGATTGTAATTAGGCCTTTTTTTTACAGCAGACATTTTGACTTGTCACAGTTGGAAAAGTTCAACTGTTACTAATAACATTAAAAATGACTATGTAATATTCAAGTGACCCAGTGAGTAAGGACAGTGTACAAGCATACACTACACAGGACCCTGAATCTGAAGCAGCTAAATGACATTCAGCCATCATTACTTTTATTCTTTACACCTATTTTTTCCTACTGTGACTTGACAACATGTCTTCCATGAGAAAGGACCTATGGTAACAAGAGACCGACAAAGAAGAGTTGTGATTCTGTAACTATGAACTGAATATAAGTGTTACCGTACTTTATTCAGCACCACTCTCTAGATGCTGTGGTTTCTGTCAACAATATAGTTTGTTCTTATGGAATCAACAAATTATCAAATTAGTTACACTCTGCTGAAAACTGACAGAGTCCACACACAACTAATCTCAACATTTGGCAAAGAGTCACTTTCCATCACAATATTTTAAAAACTTGCTTTGCACAGATTCATCTGCGTAGATCCACCATTAACTTGTAATGCACTCTGGGAAAAGAAATACCAGAAGACACTGCTCGTGCTGCAGCATTGCTTGTGGTAGTTGTTGCACAGCCACAAAAAAATACAACCCTTAAATTCAACACACATTAGATACTGTGCTAGCTTTAAAAATATAAAGTAGAAATCTTCTAGGCGACTGCAGAACACTTGATTGGGTCTTGTTTTAAGCTAAATTGTTGTGAAAATAAACACTGACACTGTGTCGCCATATCCAAATAAAAACATTTTCAAGGTCCCATAAGGTCAGGTGCACTGACAAGAATTAATAATTGTTTTTAACAAGCAATGAATCCATTCTGGCCTAAATGAGATGTTTTAAGTGAAATGACTGTCAAACTATGTATACGTGAAATAGATCCATATATGATTTTAAATACAGCCTAAACAGAGCCTGGTGGTGCAAGTCAGATCTGATGTTGCAGTATAATTACAAAACTTTAATTTACATCATTTTCAACAACTAACATGGTTTGGTTAGAAATCATGCCAGTAGCACCTTTACACATTGCAGAACACACACAAATGCACACAGTGCCAAATGTCAGTCAGTCATTAACTATGCTCTCATATCTGAAACTATCCAGTGGTGAAAGTTTATGCTCGGCAGCAGTTGTTTGTTAATGCATTTGAAAATGACCTGGACTGGCCCAGTGTTTCAAAACCCCGATTGCTAAAGAACCTAAAGAGAAGCTCAACAAGCAGCAGTGGTGAATTCTGCGACATTTCTTCCAACATCACTGCTACAATGACAGGGACAGACTGCAAGGAGTTGTGATGGGATTGGTCAAAGAAAAAGTTTGAAGCACCCAAGACAGAAATAAATCCTTTAAAAATCTCTCGATTGACACAGCTTCTTGATCAAGAGACAAAAAAACAAAAAACAAGAATAAATCAAAAACCTGATTAAACCATTTATCTTCAAACAGCATTACATGCAGAATAACAACTTATAAATATATAAGCATAACAGAAGAAAATACACAGCAGGCCAGATAGAAATCATAATAATATAATGTCAACATTATAATGTACTGTAGTCTAACATCAGTGAAAGCAGAGAGGAAAGCGCCACCACTAAAAAGATCAAATGTGCCCACATCTTGCATTCTAGGCCGTCAAAAGACATTCCACTATACTTTATAGTTGGTAATGAAGCTTGAGACTCACCTGGTACAGCTTGATGATGTGGGGATGGTCCAGCATCTTCATGATCTGAACTTCTCTGTAGATCTTCTCCAGATTGACAGCATCTAGTTGGGTCTTATCTATGATCTTAATGGCCACCTGCAAAACAATACAACTGTAATCAGTCAGAATCATTGTTAGGGCTCATCAGACTTGAGCCATAACAAACCCACTCCCCACACTCACATACACAATAACAGAGACAGCTATTTAATAAAAAGGAGACAGTGTGTTCTTTTCAGAGACACAAGATAAATACTTAAATACAGCTCGTGCAAAACTTCATAAACATACTTTTAAAACTACAACCAAGATGAAATATCACATGAAGGTACAGAGGAGGCAAACACAGGCCTGGTTGGATATACACACACAAACCCACAATGACACGTACGTGTGTAAATCGCACGCTCACAACTTCAACACTCTTGGCTTTGATTAATGATGTCCGGTGGGTAACAAGGCAATATTAACATCTCTCCTTCAGACTGTCTCATAAACAACATTTCATCAGTGTGATCTCAAGTGTTTCCAAGCATCTGGGAACCATGATGGTGAAGTAAACAACAGGAGACCCCAGTTCCCCTCTCAGCAATCGCACCGCTGTTAGCTTAAGTTGGAAAACTCTTACTGAGCAAGTGTTCAGAGACCAACAAGATCATTAAAAGAACTATTATGGGCTGCGTTGTTCCAGGTGCCAGTGGGACTTGAGCTGAAACTATTAGTTATTAATTAGATTAGTTGAACAACCAAAAAGAAATCTGGAAACTATTTTGAAAAGGTGTCAATCGTTTGTCTTGTTTTTCAAAGCAAAAATGCACCAAAAAGTTATCTTGTTCCAGCTTATTAAATATAAAGAATATTTGCTGCTTTTTTTTTTTTGTCTTCTATGGCTTTTAGACTGTTGGTCAGACAAAAACAGCCTATTTCAATTGTGATTTTTATTTTTTACCAAATGATTTATCAAAAGGGGCTAGAAGCCTGATGGCCCAATGGTTAGCATTGTAGTCTTCCAGCAAGAAGGTACCAGGTTCTAACCCTGGTTGTCCCTGGCCTTTCTGTGTGGAGTTTGCATGTTCTCCCAGTGTCTGCGTGGGTTGTGAGCGTCTGGCGTCATAAGGCTGCCATGCATCAGTATCAGAGTAGACCCCCCCCAAGCGCTATGATAAAGCGCTAAATAAATGTAATTAATTATTGTTATTAAATTGTAGAAACTACAGTAATAAATAATGAGAATAATCATTAGTTGCCATCCTAGGTGAGATAATAAAACAGGATCCAGAAAGACAGGTTTGAGTAATAGACCCATACATTTATGGGATACCAAAACACTCCACAGCCCTTTATATTAATGTGACACAGGATTTTCTTCTGGAAACTTATCCCAGTGCCAATCCTTCTAGGAGGAATTCGATTGGCAACCTCAGTGTGTTGCCAGCTGATGTTGAGCCTGGTCCAACGTATTTCAGCTAGATGACTCTATATTTTTACCGTTGGTATCGGTGCTGTGTCAATGCAGTGGTATCATTGAAATATTCTAACACAGCCTTTTGTTTGGTTTTATTCTTAAAATGAACTGACACCCCCATTCCACTGACACCCAGTTTAATCACATTTAGTATATTTGTAATAAGCACTTACAGATGTGCAGAAGAGGGTGTTTGAATGTGTTCAACACTCTTCATTATCATTTTTGCAATTTATCGTCAATCTAAATTTTTAAAATGGCACTCCAGCTACAAATCAAGACCTCTAGGGCATACAATTTAAAATCGCTGGCTTATTACAGGGATTACAGGGTACTTAGCAGGAAAAGCCAACTGTTTACATTGTCAACCCTAACACACACAGACACAGAACATATGAGTTTTTGAATACTCTGCTGGCACAAGGTCATTTGAGGACAATGAGGGGCATTTAGCTCATACATCAAGTTATGAGGGCCGTAAGGCAGAAAAATGCTGTGTTCCGAGATGGATACATGTATGACCCGCCGAGCTGACAGACAAGAACCACACGGGAATGGGCCAGCTCTATGTGAACCCACACACTGCAGTATGTACATAATAAGATGAATGGGTCAGTATATCACGCAGGAGCCATGAGTAGAAAAAGTAGGTTACACACGCACACACACACCTATCTAGGAATATGCACAGATCTGCTGTTTCATGTGCCCTTAAACTCTGGTTTTCTTTACAGACACGCTGCAGGCTAACATCTCTTTTGCCCTGGCGAATTCTAAAGGCATATGGCATCACATGAAATTGATAGCCTGCCACTCCAGCTGACCTTGGCCATTTCAACAAACAGTCTGGCACTGACCATAGGCCTGGCCGAGCTAAACAGTTGCAGTGGCTCTCTTTGTCAATCAGTGCTGAGTGACCTTTTCCAAACCAGTGGCCTGAAAACCGGCAACAACATGCATGTTTTCATCTAGCCCACATGCCACACCACCTGAGGTAGAGGTGCAGCCACTGTTAGAAGCTGTCAGTGGTACACGGTTGCAGATTACCTGGCTAGACTAACACTGCGCCACTTCACTGGATTTAATGACCGGATTAACACAATACGATAAGCCATTCATTGCCTTGTTAAACATGTCAAGGATCTCATCTGGATGTAAATCCTGTTTTTTTCTTTACAGCACAATTGCTCACATTCAATGACAAAATGTTGGAGGCTCTGTGAGGTTGAAGATCAAAGTGTACAACTGTGTTTTCCCAAGTCTCCCATCTTATTTTCCTATCACTCCCTCAGTCTTTTTCACACACAGACTGCTGGACACTTTTCCTGTGTCTATGTCATTACAATAGAAAGCCATGGCACTCAATGGTACTGGTCAAGAAAGGCCTCGCTGTAAAGAGCTGACATTAAACTAGCCAGACAAATCCATGCCCTGTTCCTTTTGCACTCATGCTGAATCGCTTGAGAGTTTGTAATATTAAACCTTCTCTAAACTCAATGAAAACCCCCGAGAGCAGTGTCAGTGGATTGTGCCTACATATTCGTACAGAACACTTTGCTTTTCAATTACAGAGTTTTGGTTGGCATATCCTCCTCATCACAAAGCTCTCAGCGCTGCTGGCACAAGAAACCACTAAATCCCATCATTATTTGGATTACATAATGGGACCACCGACCCATGCTGCATGGCCCAGACACAGCGATGTTTACAACAGCCAGACTCTTGAGTTGGTACACTGTGGCACTGTCTGGGGCATTACCAAAGAGAGCGCAGGTGTATGACGCCGGTCTGGCGCAGGAATGAAAGCATGCATGTTTACGGTTTGTGTTTCCCAGCACCACTGGTGGTCAGACCTCTTACTGGCAGTGATGTTGGCTGGGAGGGGGTGAACGTGCAGCGAGTCGTCGCTCCCTGAACCTGCAGGTATTCAAACACACCAGCTGTTGCTCGCAATGGAGCAGCCAAGTGACCGGCAGTTGCCTGAGCCAATGTGTCTTAGAGCATGATGTGGACAGCGTTTCGGTATCTGCTTTGACTATCTGGGGTGTCAACTAGTGCATAAAAGTTATGTAACTCAGCCGAACAGTAGCGCAAGTTAGCTTCCAGGCTAACTAGTTCACCGATACACTCACCTCGGTCTTGGTAATGCGGTGTCGAGCCAGTTTCACGACAGCGAAATTGCCCTTTCCTAAAGTGCGCTCGATGTCGTAGAAGCCCACTCGGACCGGACCCCGGATCAGCGATTTCTGGACACTGTCAGCCATGACCATGCTGTTCTGTATGGGACTGCTTGTGGAAGAGTAGGAGGTAGCCAGACGAGCAGGGGACACACGGGGGG
>NC_045735.1:26214827-26222759 GCF_008692095.1 Etheostoma spectabile | reverse complement strand
GGGGGGGGGGGGGGGGGGGGGGCTCACTTGAGCAGCTACAGATAAAGACCAAAGGAAAACAAACCGCCCGCCGCCGCCACTGCTGCTGCTGCTCGAAGCGTGTCCATTAAAAATAGACAAAGTTGATTTCGGTGTCGCCCTGCCAGCTTGAACGCCAATTTGGCAACACTCTCCCGTCAGTGCAGCGATACGAAGAAGGCCATTTGCTGAACCCGGGGGCTGTCACACTACGTTCTCCAATACAATAGAGCTATACTATTTCAGTTCGAGGTGCCTCTATCAGCTACAGAGCACACGAGTTGACTTGCAAAGAGGCATCATGTTCTCTGGTTGACGTGTATTGACGTCAAAGCCATAGGGGTATTTGTACAGGAGGCGTGGCCACGAGGCCGCTCCACACTTCAGTGCCAATTGGTTGCCAAGACAACCAGACCCACCTCTTACGTCAACCGGTAAAATTGCTATTCTGAAATCTGTTTGCTTGCCTGCCCTGCTTGATTGCACGCATAGGTAACTTTAAAGTTTCGCCCTGCAGGTGTTTAATGAGGCTGCGAGGGAAAAGGGTTAAATTCATTCTAAATTAACCTGAAACTGCACATTTTACTTTCTGGTAGTAGGCCTAATGTGCTCTGCAAAAATGGATGGATTTTTTAAAACAAAATAATATGCAAGGATTTAACGTTTAAAAGAAAAGACTAACAATTCACAGCATGTCTACTTTTAGTCATATAATCCAATTGCCATTAAACATTCTATGTTATAATATTTAACATTACATAATGTAACATGGCAGGACCTCATGTGAAACTACACATTTTATCAGCCACAAAGACACTTTGATCCGCTACATAACAGCACCATCTGTTGGAGAAAATAGAACATTTCCAATACAGTTAAAGTTTTCATAAAGTATTGGTCCTTACTTTAGTAACAGGCATTTTTCATTCACACCCATCTAATGTCACACAGACACTCCCCTACACAAATACAAACACATTTGAATATACTCATTGTATTATTAAATAAAGAATACAACTACAACATCTTGTAAGCAAACTTTATTTGACATATGATCACGTCATGTTTAAGATTCAGCACGCGTTCACACCCAGCAGTTGTTCTCATCAGCTCATGCAGTGACGGGTCTAACACAGAGCAGTGGATTACGGGCAGACAGAGCAGCACTCCGAAGGCCTCCGCTGTCACGCATAGACTTCCTGAATGTAAGAGTTCCAGATGTGCTTTTGGCATTTCCTGTCTCACATTCTCCAAGAACACACTCAGACTCTCCTTACTGGGCTTGCTACATATTTCTAAGAAACAGACCCAGCAGCCCACTCAGAAATAACAAAGGCATTTGTGTTTAGTAATGTATATCCATGATAATTTTACAAATTTACAAGGCAGGCATTTACAAGCAAACATTGATGAAAGAATTCATGACATTGACATACTCAAAAATGGTCACGCCTAAAAACCCTCTGTACTGTCAGATCAGTGGAAGGGTTGAGTTTCCCACACAGTCAGGTGGGGTCTGGGAAAGCCAACAGCTTTGAGGTTTACTGGGGTTAGCAGAGTTCTGTCATCAGTGTTTCCGCGTGTACTGTCCTGTTCAGAGTCCAAACAGGAAGCCTTACACTGGGCTGACACCACTCTTTAGGTTTAGAGAAAGGCTCGGAATAGTCCCTAAATAGGATAACTCGACTGTTATGGAAAGACAACAGGATCTTTTTGTCCATGTGTCTCATAATATCTAGTGATGTGATTTGAAAGCGGCTGAATGGTCTATTTTTGGATTGTTTACAAGTTGAGTAACCTTGCGTGAGTTGTCAAAACTTGCACTTATACCCATGGTTAAATGTGCAATCCACCATGCCGAAATATAGCAGCACTGCTGTACCGCTAACCTGCCCTGACTCAGAAATGCGTATTTGAGTTCATTCTTTGAAACCAAAGCCTTCGTGCTGCTGTGAAGTTACATCATTTGTCAGAGAATTTGTCCACATGATGCATCACCATAAGGTTGACATTTGTGGCTCAGAGTAAAGTGTCTAAACTATTGAATTGGATTCCCTAACTTTTAGTCCATTCAATACTTTGGTTTGTAACCAAATATCTGCAAAACTAATAAATTGAAATAATTCCCCTCAACATCAGCTGCATTAATTTGCAAATGTTAGCATACAAAACTACGATTGGTAAACATGGTGAACGTAATACTTGCTAAACATCTACGTGTTGTCATTGGTCTTTGTGAGCATGCTGACATTAGCATTCAGCTCAAAGCACCACTGTGTCTGAGTACAGCTTCATAGAGCTACTACAATCCCTGCAGACTCGTTTAATGATAACATTAGAAATATCTTTACACATACACACACACACACACACACATTATATATATATTTATTTATAACACATTTAGTACTCTTGAATCCAAAGGTATGCATGCTTAGTTTATTGTTGGGGTTCTGGGAAGTTTGGGGCCTAAACATGGACTCACAGTTGACATTACTATGGGAAAATCTGCTTTAAGCATTTATCTGACTTGCAGATTTGGATGCTGGGTGCTCATAATGCATCACTGGAAGTACAAACAGGAGATTATTTGAATATAGGTCCAAGTCCAGGCCGATATGGACGCATGTTTAGTTGGCCTGCACCACACAAGTGACCAGTAGGGTGTACAGGAAGAAAGGGATCGAGAACATTGTGTTCTTTTATAACTGGGTCATATTCTATAGCTGGTATGAAGTTGACAGACACTCACAGAGACCAGATATGGCTGCATCAACAGTGTTATCCGTAGATCTCATTTTCCACCCAACCAGTCTGCCGGCTCTGGGCTCTGCAGGTCTCATAGATGTCATTGGTCACAAAGCCGCTCTCCCTTTCTGCACATGGCACATTCTCATAGTCGTCACAATGGAAGTCCTGGGAAGTGGCACCGGAGTACTGTTTCATGATGTCTGCTGGTACGCTGCTGTCCAGAGCAGTGTGAGGCGGCAGTTTGCTAATGTCACTAAAGGCGTAAGGTCCTTGTATGGCGTAAGGTGATGCTGTTGTTGACATCCACGGTTTTGATCTGCTGGGGTAGCTTGCTGTAGCTGCTGTTTCTGTCTTCCTCCTGAATATGAAGGAAATGACATTTAAAAGCGCAACGTGATCATCACAACAGGCTGCTGATTAGTGAACCTCGTTACAGGCCACATGAAGTTAGAAAACACATTTCCACTACTTGTTTCGAACCACAAACTTTTCTAAGACCAAATATGCAAAAAGGTATTTCTATTCAGTATTCCCTTAGGAAATGTATGCTCACATTGGCCAAAACTGAGTAATTAGTAGAGCTTGGAGTAGAGCTGCATTGATGTTCCTGAATAATAAATAAATGCATTATGCACAGATATATTAACATTAGTGATGGTCAAATGAAGCTTCGCGAACCACTGTTTTCATTTTCTGAGCTCACAAGATGGCACTCTCTGTTCAACAAAGGGTTGAAAACAGACTGCATTGTGATTCCTTTAACCTTTTTGCAATTCATTGTTTTCAACTCTTTGTTGAACAGAGAGCGCCATCTAGTGAGCTCAGAAATTTCCTTCTTCTTCATAAAAGGAAATTCTTTCTTTTGAAAATGCATCTATATGTGTCATTGTATTACTCTCTATCCAGAACCACAATGTTTTATGTTTGCATTACATGTACGACAGCTTGCACTTTTTACTTCTGCTTTTACCTCTTAGCACGCTGTTTGTAGCAGAAGAATCCAGCAGCTGCAAACAGCAGCAGTAGCAGAGCAGGCATAGTTGCATAAAGGATGTAGGAAACATACAGGGTGTTGTCTGAGAGAGACACTGCAAAGGAAAGAATATTACTTGGCAAAACTTCTTGTTAGATGACTATTCAATTCAATTCCATTTTATTTATATAGCGCTAAATCACAACAACAGTTTTCTCATTGCGCTTTCCATAAAGAGAAGGTCTAGACTGTACTCTGTGATGTTATTTACAGAAACCCAACAGTTGCCACCAAGAGCAAGCACTAGGCGACAGAGGCAAGGAAAAACGTCCTTTAAGAGGCAGAAACCTCGAGCAGAACCATGGCTCAGGGCGGGCGGTCATCTGCCTCGACCTGTTGGGGGTCACTAGAGCTCTATCCTTGAATAGTTAGAGCCTGCCACGATTCTGTGACTACATTATTTTTTAGTAGTTTCCCTGAAAACATTTTATTTTTCTTACCTGATGACTCAGGTACTCCTATTTTCATCCTTTGATTTTTCTCTGTAGTTGAGAATATGTTTGGCCTCAGAGATGGAACTAGAGCAATCAGAAAACAAGTTCACCAGTTGAATATGACATGAAAAAATGATGACACACGGCATTGTTTATCTAATTATATAAACAATAAACTAAACATGTTAAGAATTTGATTTGAAATATTAAAAGCATCATGTAGTTTGGTGCCTAATGGTTTGAATTTCACGTTTTAAATGTCCTTATTGTTAGATGATGTGTTCACATGCATCTCTATGAACCGTTTAAGTAGCCTATTTGAAAATTTTCACAATATATGTGTATACATGTGTACATATGTTGTATTAGGTTTGAAGATGTGTTGGGTCACTTTTTGTAAAACGTATTCTTTGACTTTTATTTCCTGAATAAAATCTATCCTTAAGGGAAAGTTATTTGCAACAAGAATGGATGCTTCATACATGTACTGCAATGTACAACCCAAACAATACATAATACATTAATACATTTACATTAATACATTTTGACCACTATAGGTCTTTATTTACACAAAAGGGAAGTTAACATTTAAAGTAAGTAGTATATAAAAAAAGTAGTAAAGTAGTAATATGATGGTTTAGTCAGACTTTTAGTATAAACACATCTGCAGTCACTTGTTATCTATATATAGAATCATCATGCACACAAGGACAGCATGTGTGGGGTAGTCAGGTACAGTTATACCTGCATGTGCTGTGTTCCCTTCCTCAGTAAATACTGGTACTTTTTCTGTAAAAGACAGAGAAAAGTCAGTGAAAATCAAACCGTCATTTCATCCTTACAAATTATGTAATCATCGCTACTTTAATCAGCTTATAAAAAGATTAAATACACGAAGGCCCACATTCAAGCACCGTCTCACATCCGCAATAGAAAAAAAGAAAAGATAAACAACAGAAAGAATCAGAAAAAAAGGAAAAATGTATCAAAACATAAAAAAGAGCCCCAAATTGTCTTCAGAGAAGTAAACTGTTTAAATAAGATACAAAATGTGCTTAAGGTTGTTTGCACAAAGTCTGTACAAAGGCTCAGAGAAGGGCTGTTTCACAGTTCTGAGTCCCTTACAGGACTCTAAACCAAAAGGGTTAATTTAAAAAGAAATATTTAAGATATCAGGTATACTGTAGCTTAAAGAGTGTTTGGTGATTTGAGCCCCCAACGTCACCTTCCAGGCTGCCTTAAATGGACTAGGATTAAGCAATGGTTAGGGTTAGGTGCAAAATCAATGGCCGCAGCGCTGCCTGGAAATCAAAATATAGATTTTGGGCTTTCCAGAGAGTAGAACTTTACAGTAATCCAGACAACCAACATTTAAAATTGCACAGTACTTGTTTAGTGCTAGTGGTTGACTGTGGTGACAATATTTTAGTAATGGTTTTGGATAAACGGATGGATAAAATTCAGATTTTGTGGATTTAAGAACCAAATAAAACCAAGAGTGCCGAATGTCAATAATTCTCAGAACTGCGTAGCCAGGTACAACAGCCCAGTGTGTGTGATCTACTAGCTCACCTTCTCGGTATTTGCACACAAAGTTGTTTTTGGAGTTGCAGTTGTCATCGTTCCACTGGAACAGGAAATGACCTTCTTCGTCAGGTGGTGCAGAGGGCTGGTGGTAGAGAACCACACACATTTCAACACCACACGATGGCTCGTCCCAATGCCAGTTCCTACAACAAACGGATGCAGATTTTGCAAATTGTATAGCATATTGGACAATTCACATTATATGTATGCGGTTTTACTTTATATCTGAATTTGTCATTCCCAAATTCTTGCAAAGGACTGTAGACATTCCATCATTCCCACACAAGCACTATTTACTACAATTATCTGACTACATCCTTTGTAGACCTGAACTTCGCCTTGCTTCCATCCAGCCAATAGTACTGCGAGGGGCACCCTGGGCTTGTGGTGCCTGCCCTGTAACGCTGTGGGCTGCGTCGGAGCCCGATCCAAAAGTCTCCATCTCCAGCCTGCAGCTGCTGTATAAACCTCCCCATCAGCCGCTGCTCGCTTTCTGTTTCAATGCTGAGCAAGTCGCCTCCATCCGACCTGCAGGCCTGCCTGGCATCCTCGAAGGTCAGCCTCTGCCTGCTGTCCTGGATGTAGGACACCTTGTAGCATGGGCGCTCTGTCCCGCGCCGACAGATCCTTTGGCCTGGACACCACAGTCGGCATCAGGGAAAAAAAACAAGATAAGTGAAGGCTTTTTTTTCTGAAGACTTCCTGTGACACCCACATGGCAAGAAGATTATAAACAACCTATCTAGCATCACAGACAAATTAGAAACCAGAACTTTTTTGCCTGTCTTTCCACATTTTCCTGCAATGTGGGTAGGGTAAACTATATGGTAGTGAAATTACAGTGTAAAAGCTATATTTTTAAGGCCTTAAAAAAGACGTTTTAGCTAGATTGGTATTGTGCCATTCAAAATAGTTTGGATGCAGTGGTGCATTGTGAGAGCTGAACACGTCTGAAAAGCAGTGGCTTGCTGAGGTGGCACACTGCGTTGCTTTATTATTGACTGAAGCATGTTAATTATGGCTTTACAAAATGAATAATGACGGTCTAAGGCACAGATGGAACATCACTTACGGGTCTTTTTTGTTGTTGTTAATATACCAACTAATAAACAGACAATAAATTAAACCAGTGGTTCCTAACCTTTTTATTGCTTCTGACCCATTGATACAAAGTCTTGTCTACCTGTGACCCCTCAGTACAGGTTGTATAGGAGTTGAAAACAAGTGAGATCATGATGTGAGAGAAGTGCTTTTTTAAGTCCCAGAAAAAAAGCAAAGAATAAACATTTAATCTCTATTATAAACATTGCTTCTATCATTTCTATTTTTACCTTACAGATAAAAGAATATGAGTCTATGGAAGTGGTTGCATATTGGTGTAGTTAGTACATGCTGCTGTTACAGTATTATAGTAAGCACTGTAGCATTGTTATGGGTAGGCTACAATAAGATTAAAGTGAGAAAAACGATGTGACCTCCTACTTCAAATCACTGATGTAAACACGCCCTGCTGAGGTTCATTTTCCAGCACATCGCGTGCTGCTGTAGGCTATATGGCTGCAGCCTGGTTGTCATTAACACGCACATAGGCCTGCTGTATGCTTTAGCTTCTTACGGTGGTTCTGGTATCAACCTCGTTACCTCAATCCACTTAATAAAACACAAAAATATACCGCAAACTTTGGCCACAACAAATGCACAGCCTCGTTCAGCGCTGCATGCAAACTGCAAAAACTTTCTCGGTAAAAACAAACAAAACGATCTTACCTTGGAGCAAAACACACAACATTACACCGTATCAGTGGCATTTAGAACGGGAGCTTTAGTTCCTCCGAAATAAATTCTTACCATTTATTTTAGACGCGGATCCAGGGTGGAACAAAACGGCGATAACAGTGCCAAACAGCTTCATAAAATCCATGTCTACATGTTCCCCCCAGTGTGTTGCACGATTAGTCTTGGAATCAAGTGTAAACGAGCTTTTTAGAAGTTGAACTTCAGCTTTTTAAACCCTTTGATAACCAGACTAATGACAGAGGCAGCCGAACGCTCTGTCCAGTCAAAAGTGGGTCGTCTGGTGGAGGCGTGCATATGGCGTCTGGCCGAGGG
>NC_045735.1:26188971-26214813 GCF_008692095.1 Etheostoma spectabile | reverse complement strand
CATCAGGAGTGACATCGTCCAAGATTTTTGCTTTAAAAAAGAGAAAGTAGTCTATTGTTGCTTTTCAGTGGTTCTTTTCCCTCAAGTGGTAAACTCAAACCACTGAGGTATGAATTTGTGCAGCGTGTGTCTTTTACTAAATTAACAAAATACCATTCTACATGTAGTAATGCCATCATAATGAGATGAATAGACGTCTTTGTGCAAAGTATTCATCATGCTCCCCGAATTAAAATAAAGAACGAGTATCTCTTCTTCCTTTTTTTACCACACACGCACACGCACACGCACACGCACACACACAAGTGTGTCTCACTATCTTTGTGGGGACCAGTCATTGACATAATGCATTCCCTAGCCCTTTACCCTAACCTTAACCATCAAACCTAAATGCCTAACCTTAACCCTCACCCTCACCCTAGCCATAACCTAACTCTAACCCTAATCCTAAAACCAAGTCTTATTCCTCAAACAGCCCTTTAACGTTGTGGGGACCAGCATTTTGTCCCCACAAAGCTGTCAGGACCCCAAAAGTATACTGTATTCCCAGTTTTTGGTCCCCAAAAATGTAGTTGAACCTAATACACACACACACACACACACACACACACACACACACACACACACACACACACACACACACACACACACACACACACACACACACACACACGCACACACACAGTGCTGTCTGAGGGGAAAATAGCTTAGAGGAGAAAAGGAAGCAAGAAAGCAGGTTGACTTCAAAAACTTTAATGGTGCGTGTTATAAGTACATCTCATTTTTTCCATTTTCTTGTCTGGTAAACATGTTTACCTCACATGATGTGATTCCATTTATTCAGTTTATCTGTGTCTGATGTGGCTGGTGATTTGAAAAAACATCTCCCTTGAAGCAAGTGTGTTTGAAAGGAAACTGAGTCACTGTGAAAACACAATGAGATGCACAGCCAGGACAAAAGTGAGATAGGGACAGAATAAAAGATCAAGAGGAAGAGAGAGAGAGAGAGAGAGAGAGAGAGAGAGAGAGAGAGAGAGAGAGAGAGAGAGAGAGAGAGAGAGATTGAAACAGGAAAGCATGCAGAGGAGGAAGAGGAAAGGTTTTTTTTTTAGAACCATACTTCCTGTTCACTGCTTTGGTTTCAGGCATTGCGGCTTAATTTCCTAGAATAAGAGTGATTGTAAAATTCGGTAGCAGTCGTATGGATTATGCAACAAAAACAAATAATTTTACACTGTTTAATCCAGCAAAGCCATCAGACTGAAACTTTCCCCCAAAAGACTGAAATGCTGTTTCATGTTAAATGTAGTTGTTTGCAGGATTTTATTTGTCTTATTCTTGCGGTAAATTTATTGGATTTAATTTCATCGCTGTGCAGAAAATGGGGTAGAACAAAGGTGTTTGCATGCTTCTCTTCATTATGGGGGCCAAATTACACATCAGGTCATCTTTATTGGTATTTATGTTTTTATGTAAACCATGAAGGGAAAAACCAGATGTGGCCCACAACCCACTATTTACCCACCACTGCGCTATAGGGACAGGTCAAAGCAATCACATTTATCCAACAATACTTCATAATATTCCCTTCCACAGGTTGCACAAAGTCAGTCATTTAATGGCTTGATGAGTACACAAATGGTGTGAATCATGTGCTATGGCCTTTGCAGTGATAGTTTGTATTTTGTCACCCATTTACTAAACCGTAGCTCTACTTATTGCATTCCTCCAATTTCCCTAAACTATACAGTTGCTTCACTAAATCCCACATTTCAACCACCAATACACTGATACAGTGCTTTAAAAAGTGCTTTAAAAAAACTTTAGACAAAGACCACAATCAATTTTTTTTACCTTATCTTTGCAAAACATATGTACTACAACCTTAAAGCACTACCGTAAAGGTATGCTGCTATCAAAATACACACACGTAAACCTCCCATTTGAAACATGTCTCTTAACAATTGCTCTGCAAAATACATGCAGCAAAAATAGTACAAAAAACAGCGAGAAAATAACAACGATGCTCTGCCATGCTCTGCTTTTTATAGGCTTGTTTATTAGAGGCCTTTATCTGCAGCCCATGTCATTGTATCTAGAACTATAACAGTGTACAGTACACGATTGAGCACCCCAGCCTGAAGTTTGTCCTCCTCTTATGTTGTTTAATTTTTAACAACATCCATCAACAGATGACATTGGAAGCAGAGTAATAAACGCCAGCACCTCTCCGCTCTGGGCTGAGAGAGGACAGACAATCCCAGGCTGTTAGTCTGTGTGTAGGTTTGTTGTTTACTACTCTCTCTATCTGACTCTCTCTGCTGTTAACACAAGGGTGTCTGTCTTGCGAGAGTCTTGTTGTCAGACTGAGCCTCTGGATGCTTGTCATGTGTGACTGAAGGATTTTTCCTTAGTTTGCTCTTTCAAAGCCTTTCAAAGCTTATTCGATTAATGGCTGATGCAGACAAACGTTTTTCTCGTGATAAGGAGCTGTGACTGTTGAGCTTGTCTCAAAGATTATTTGTGCAAAACAGGAATCCACGACAGATAATTTCACATCAGGACTTTAACGTTGGACTCTATATACAGGTGTTATAATTAAATGCAATTAAACATTTTGGATGGGGCATGAGCATTTGAAAAATTGTATATAGATTGCTTGGTATATTTGAGTGTCCATTTGGGTTTACATGAAACTAGACAGAAACAAACCAGGATGGCCACATGCCAAATCAAAAAGGAACAATTAAAATAACAATTGTGAAATAGAGCCCAGACATCCCACTTTGAGGATTAGAGCAGACACATTGTCATATTGAGCTGCTTGGGGTGCTGAGGCAAAAATTAGCTAATGGGCCCCTATTAACCCCTGTTTATCCCACTTTACGTGCAATGTGTGCAGTTTTTCTATGCCAGAATAAGAACCACATAAACAATGGCTGTCACTGTGCTGGCTGTTCATTGAGGAGGAAGTTGCGTCTCTTGGCTCGCGCTCCTCAAGGCTGGTGAATCACGAGTCGAGCAGACGGAGACAACAAGGCATTTGAGCTCTGTCTAATTTTGGCCAGCAGATGACACCAAACTACTGATGAAAGGAGGCAGAGCAGCAACTCCTATTCACTTTTGAAACAAATGTGTTATTGTCCAAAGACAAGTATTTTAATCATGTATAATTTTAAGGTAATGCAACTTTACTGGGGGGGATATGCTACATGGGCTCACAGCTTGAGTTACAGGTCCTAACAATATTAAAGAAACACCGCAGATCCCAATTTTTTTTTTTTTTTTTTTTTTTTTTACTTTTGGCAGTTTATAAAAAATCTTCTTGTTGTGGCTGCATGTCTCAAGTTGTTTCACCAAAGACCCATTTCCCCTCTAAACTTCTCAGATGGTTTCATTTATATAACTGTTCAGATTATCCAGTATTAAATAAACAATATATATTTGAGTTGCAGAACTTAATTTTTGTAATGAATTACCTCACGCTTCCTATGATGTATCTTAGATCCTATGTTGTGAACCACTGGACTGAACTGGAATCCCTTTATATTAAGTAGCTACATCAGCTACAATAGGGAAATGCTAACGTTATCCATTAATATTAACAATCTAATGTTGTCATATACTGTATACTAATGTCTTCGTCGCAGGGGACATTGTTTTGAATTAGAATGAGCAACTTTTTATTACTTTAAGTAATTAAAATAATTAAATTATTTAGCTGGTAATACTTCTATTTATTCTATACACTTTTGAATGCTGGACTTTTACTTGTAGTGGAGTGTTTTTACTTGGCTATATGGTATGGTTACATAGATATGGATGATTCTTTTACCATTAAATGACATATTTCATATGCTTGAAAAATGTATTCATGCATTATTTAGTTATTTAGATAACTTTTGCTACACAAGTAAATAATGCACGCTTATACAAACACTCCTCTGCAATGTTGGAAAACAAACTTGTCAATGCAACATGCTCTATTCACACCCTGAGGGGTCTTTAGTTACTCTAATGATTTAGCATATGCTTTACTGTACATGCTCACAGTATCCCCGCTGCCTTCCCAGTGTATCCTCTTTCTTCTAAAACTAAATCTGTGTTCAGCCCGCTTTGGGTCTCATTTTAATTGTTTTCTAATGTCAGTAACCATTCTCGCTCTTGTTGGCAATCTAATGCATCTAGCTTTAGCTTCCCTACTGAAGAAATGGTTGCTTTATGGTTAATTTCTGTTGTACATTTTTTGTTTAAAAATAAACATTTAGCTTATTTGAAGTAGGGACATTTTCACATTTCTACCCCATAAAGAAAAACTTAACTAATCTTTCCGTTTATCTGTCAAAATCCCTAAAAGTGGAGCTGCATGGTAGTTTCATTGGGGAGAGATGATATGCCACAAATAATGTGCTATTGGCAGTTTACATGATTATTTATTCATTATTTACGGGTTATTTGTGGTTTCTCCAGACCCATTGATCTACGGACAGGTGAATATTATTTTCCAGATATCTCCATCCAGACATCATCTTTGACCCTGCAGTCAGAGGAGAAAATGAAATGGAGACTGTGATTAGAGTGCAGAAGAATGGCCAACGAGTTGAGAGGTGACATCACCGGACACAGACAAGGACAGGAGATATTGTAATAGAGAGAACATCTGTGGATAGTGTAACAAATGTCTTCTCTCACCATGAGCACTTTAGTGAAAACACTAATATTCCTTTTCATTCTATATTTCTGAGGAACAATAGGGTTTCTCAGTAGAGTTGTGGCCTATAGCTATATTACCTGCAATGCAAGTCTATGGAGACAATAGCGGAAAGGGTTTTCATGCAAGGTACTTTAACAAAGGTTAATCCTGAATAGTGGTGGACTTCATCGCTTGTGGCGAGAATGATCACCTTTCAACCATTCAAGGGGTTTTGTTCTCAAGAAAATGAATCCTTCGTTCAAGATGAATCTCTGCACGTTTTTGAAAGTTATACTTTTGTAGAGTTGTTGATATAACTTATTTGTAATGCAGTACAGTATCTCAGTTTATGATTAAAAGATAGATATCAATGCAGTACAATCTGAATTAGCATGTAAAACAAATTTATGTTTTCAGTCATAGTTTTACCTATAACTTTAGTGTGCTGATCAAGCACCTGCACGTCTTTAGTAAAGTTTTCTGAACTTAGTGTATGTATGAGAAATACGGAAGAAATCTAACCATGGACAATTGTGTTGATATTGTTTCAAAATGCAGTTCTATTCCTGAAGTACAGCAAGTTTATTTACTATGAATATGTTCATTGCATCCAAGTTTAAACCCTTATTTCACCTTCAACAGTCATTTTTTGATGGAGGGAAACCTAAAACAGTGGTTGTAGTTAACCTGAGGGATCTGTGTCAAATCCCACTGAAGTGTTAATCTGTTGGGTTTAGATCTGACAGTGAACCCTGCCAGGAGCTGCTGGCATCTAAACGAGAAGTCAGGGTAGAAAAGTGCAAGTGTGTGTGTGTGTGTATGTGTGTGTGTGTGTTTGTGTGTGTGTGTGTAATTGTGCATGTGTGTGCATGTGTGTGCACAGCGTTCTGTAAATTGAAGGGAGGAGAGTCACACCTTTGTGGTTTTAGATGTCTTGAGGCTGTCAAATACTATAAAAGCCCCACTGCACAACTACTTCTGAGACACCTGCTCAGTTAGGAGCTGAGGTAAGACTGTCTCATATGTCTATTTGAAATGTATTGATTTTAAATTGCAACATTTTTGGTAAAATGTCAACAGTTTCAGCTAAACAAAACAACATTTGCAACAACATTTTGACACTGAAAATTGTGAAGATGTGATTTTCTAAATAATCATAGTTGTGTATGTTTTTTTTTAAAAACATTTATAAATTTCTTTCCCTCTAAATACAGAATTTTTGAATTTGAGTCTCCTCCAGACAGCATGACTATCCATATTTGTCTCCCTCTGCTGGTTGTGCTTGTGCAGCCAGCTCTGAGTCTCTACAACTGTTCATCTCGGTATGACAGGAACCCAGGTAGGTTAACTTTTCAATTCACTGAGCCAAATGGTTTCATTTCATTTCATTCACAGCATTTGTTGACAATAGAAATTGAAAAAATGACTTTTCCCCTCTGCTTAATGTAATGGACTTTATTTCTCATCTTGGTCTCTGCAGCAGCAGCAACAACCGGATCATTTTAATTTAACCTCTGGTTCCAATGGGAAAAAATGTCCTCAACTACTAATTAATTCAATATTATCATCCTTATTGGCTTCTCTGTTTCCATTTTTTTGATAGTGAATTCAGACATGTCAATTGAATGTGGCGCCAGTATGATCACCGTGACAATCAACCTGTGTACGGTTCAGTGGGCGGGCTTCTTCTCCACAGACCTGGCTCTGAACGGGAAGCACAACACTTCGGAGTGCAAGGGCTCTAGCGACACCAATGCCAACCCTCCAGTCATCCATTACCAGCTTCCTGTTAACCAAAGCCAGGATAACCCCTGCCGACAGTCTCTGCAGGTGCTGAAAGACTTTGGAAGAAGATGGTGAACAATAATGAACTACTGGAAGGTTTTAAGGAGATATTGACATGTAGTCAAACAAAGTAGTTCCAGTGTTTATACTGCAACAGGGATTCAGATTAAAAAACAATTTGTTTAGGGTTCTGTGACAATTTCAAAGAAGGTCACGTACTGATTATGTTGTTTGTCGTCTTGTCCAGATTGTAAATGAGGCCCCGGACCCCACAGGTCCCTTCAGCAGCTTCTCAAGTATTCAGTCAGTCATCATCACCGGGTTCATTGACACCATTCGTTCTGACCAGGGGGTGATCAGCTACTCCACTGACCTCTACTATCACTTCTCCTGCCGCTACCCACTGGAGTACCTGCTCAACAACACACAGATTGTAGCGTGAGTAACCATAACCTCTTGAAAAAAAAGAGCCTACATTGTGCAAAAGGGACATTTCTGTTACCAAGTTACCATTTTGTCTCGGGCAACACATACCATTTGTTCATGGTAATTTTCTTTTCTCTGATTTTGTTTTTAGCTCCTCAGTATCCGTGGCGACCACTGATAATAACGGAACCTTCATTGATACACTGAAAATGAGTGTTTTTAATGTAAGTATATGAAATAAATAACACATTATACTAAGTACACTAGAGAGCAATTCCTCATGGTTTATTTTACTGCGTCTTATTTTTCCAGGACTCTAATTATGGCTTCCCATTAGTGGTACCTTCAACAGGCCTTGAGCTACAAACCAAGATCTATGTGGAGGTCAAGGCTGTTAACCTCACAGGAAAGTAAGTAAACGTCCTTTTGGTTGAGTGGATGCTCATAGTGAATTTGCATATATGAAAACAAAATATATGGAAATAAAAGTGAGTACACTGTTTTTGTAGCAAACTAACTCATTGGCCAACTGGCCTCTTTTAAGTTTCTATGTCCTGCTGGATCAATGCTTTGCCACTCCCTCGCCTTACAACATGTCACAAAATGAGCAGCACAACTTCTTCGCAGGGTATGGACGCACACATCGTTAACAGCTTTTTACATGGTGGACATAATTAAACCTCCAAATCACTTTTTAAAATATGAACTCTATTTCAATTATTCTGCTCTCTGCTAGCTGTTCAGTGGAAGAAAAGACATCTGTGACAAGAAATGGCGTTTCCACGGTTGCCCGATTTAACTTTGAGGCCTTCCGCTTTGTTCAGCACCGCAACTTGGCAAAGTCCAGCATCTATCTGCACTGCATGCTGAGATTCTGTGAGCCCAGCAAATGTAAAGAGCTGCTGTCTGTAAGTAGTCAAGAACAAATGAGTCTGCTTTAAGGACATTTTTCAAAGGCAATTTTCAAAGGTACCCCATGTCAATATGTCTAGGGCCGAGATTTGAATACATACATAACCATGTATATAACTTTCCTGTTTAAAAACATAGATATGTACGATTTTCTATCCACAACGTTAAGCAGACAGTGGGTCACATTCAAAGATTTAACAAACCTAAAACCAGTGTTGTTTGTAACGCGTTACAAAGTAACGTAAAAACTTACTTTCCATAGGGGGTAACTAAGTAAAGTAACGGCTTACTTTTTAAGAAGTAACAAGTAACGAGCAAACACTGCTTTTTAAAAGTAACTTCCCCAACACTGCCTGACTCTTATGAACAACATAACAGCTGTTTCTAAAAGGATTGCTTGAAATTTCTCAAGAATGAATATTTTCTTCTGGGCATTTTATGGCCTTAATAAATATCTGATGTTACACACTTGGATGTATGGGAGGATTTTCCAGGCCTGCATGGTTTTTAGGAACGTAAATTATTTTCAGTAATCACAGAAGACACACATATCACCCTCATTCACGGCAGTGTTTACTCCTACTAGTGTAACTCTTATTCATATAACTGTGCATAAAATACGAATGACCATATTACAACACTACCCGCACTCACAACACATAAATTCACACAGGCAACACACACACAAGGCCGCCAGTTATCCATTTAGCTACATCGAGCCAAGTGCCCTTTTCAGGGATTTACTAAATAACTTTTACGTCCCATTTACTCACATTGCATTATAATCTCAACTATGACAAGCATGTATTAGTAAACTATAAGACCTTAGCAACTACTATTGATGTCTAGTATAAATGTCTTTGTCCTTATGTAACTGTATTGTTGTTTTCAGTCGAAATTTATTTTTCTACATCGATGTCTTGTAATAATGTCTGTCCTGACGTGCTGTAACCATGTTTTATGTGTCTGCAGAACAGGAACCTGCTGAAAAACACTTTTTAAACTGAGTCAGGCCCGTTTTTATATTGTAATGTAATCGTTACTTTTTCTAACTTTCCTGTATAATAAATGTATGAAATGAAAGGAAATGAAATATTCCCACCTGTAATCACAGAACACACACATTTCAGTCTCATTCACGGCTGCACTCAGGATATTGGATTTTAACCACAGTGTTTACTGAATTGTGCAGGACCCCTCATGGCTGCCCACTGTGCCTGTGCCTTTGTACTCACCCATGCCATATGCATACTGTCCCAGTGTTATATAGGAAATATCACTATAAGTCCCACACTGACAGTATAGGGAGATGACAGGAAATGTAGGGAGAATGATAGGAAACGACTACAACAAAGGTCCTTGTTGATTCCAGGGACGTTCCCAAGCTAACAGGTCTTTAATGTTTTCCTTTTTCAATATTATCATAAAATACAACATGTTTGTTGTTTTTCAGACCTGTAACCGAAGAAAAAGATCTGTGAATCCTTTTGGAAAAGAAACCAGTGAATCCGCCACTGTTTCAGTTGGACCTCTTTACACTGCCGGAGAAGGTAAGAACCAACAACAAACATTACTATGTTGAACCATGATAAAAAGGTTGACTCTTTCACTGACTCTCTTTCTTACCTTCCTTTTTTCACAGACATACCATATGCTGCTGCCTACAGTGAGTATATTGTGATCAAATTCATCATTAGAAATGTGTATACTTTGAAAGATGTTAAGACAACCCAAAGAGCAATCTTCATTTATCTCTCCCTGTTTGAATCAGGTGACAACAAGCCATCAGAGAGGGCTAACGTGAACGTGGCGGGCCTGGTGGTGGGGGTGGTGTTTGGCTTGGCTGCTGCTGTCTTGCTGGTTTTTGGTGGCTGGTTCGCCCTGAAGAAGTTTATTTGGGCGGGAGGATCGTCTTGGAAATGACAAATTGTCTTCGCCTTGTCGCCTCACAGCATATTGTAATCTGATAATGTTGTGATTTGTCAGTAATAATCAAATGTGTTCTCTGGTGACCATGGAAACCTAGCAAATACACTGGTATTTTATAGAACCTCCTCTGTATACTTCACGTCATTTATTGGTCATGATGGAATAGTCAAACCTGTCAAACTATGTGTAAAAAAAAGAAACATTAACAATGTAAGGCAGATATTCATTTTAATATGTTATGTTTTTTGATAAAACATTCCTACCGGTCAGACAGTCTCACTAGTTTTTGGGTATCATGCACAGAACATAATTTCTTAAAACATTTATATACATATATACAAAGATATATATTTTAAGCACTGTAATCTGCAGTATACAAGTCAGATCTGTTTTGTACATATTAAAAACAATGTTTGAAATCAGGTTGATGTTGCACTTTCTGATTTACAATATATTACATAAAGATATACTGACATTTACACACTTATTCACATACAGAATGAAACAAATACATCAATCAATACCAAACACTCATAAATATTTAAAGACTTACTTTGCTGTTACAATGGCAAACAACAAACCACATTTATGGATGAGAATACAAGTCAAATGATACACTTAATAGGACCATAATAGATAATTGTTAGTTTTTTGTAAAAATGTACAGTAGTTTCAGTTGCTACACTGAGTGCAGAATGTCTTGGATCAGAGCAGAGAGTTTAACTGAGAAGTCCTCCTGCAAATAGCTTCCTGGCTGTGAGGATGTGGCGGGGGAAGAAGGAGACAGGATGGAGGCCCCCTGGACCTCCAGTTCCTCTTCCAGCCCCTGAAACAGCCTCTCCATCCGGGCTTGAAACAGTTGGCTCTGCAGGACTGCGTTTTGGCAGAACCGCTCCAAACTGGCTGTCACTTCAGCCTTACTAGGCAGTGGCGTTTCTAGAAGAGCAGTAAGCTCGGCCTTGACAGCCCCCACTCTGTTCTGTGCCTCTACTCTCAGAGAACTCACTTCCTGTCCCAACCTGGAGCTAATTTCTTGCCAGTGCTCTGAGATGGCAACATCTTGCTCCTTAGCATTTATCGCTTTCAGATGTTCAACCACCCCTATGGTTTTAGTATGGAAATCGCTGATGAGGTTAGCCACTTCAGAGCTGCTGTGCTCCAGGGTTCGGCTCATCCAGTGGAAGGCTTCCTGATACAGAGCCGGAGAGGCCTCTGCCTGGGCCTCTGCTGTCTCAAGGCCCTGCAGATAGAGGCTCAGCTGACCACACAGATCTCGGGTGTTGCTGCTTAGAGAGCTCTGGAGCTGCTGGGTGAAGGGAGCCAAGCGCTCCCTCATGCTGGCAAGAGCGGAGCTGAGGTGGGCTGGAGATGGGGACAACCTCTCGCGCAGCTCGGCCAGCTCTTGTTGCAGACGATTACGCAGACGCTCTGACTCCATGATAAGTTTGCGTTGCATCTCCTCTGCAACGGGGTTTTTGCTCTGGTTATCTGGGTCGTAAAGGCTGCTGCTGTCTATGTGGCTCTTGTAGATCTGACTGAGTAAAGGTGACAAAAGCGTTCATTTAGAAAGTGTTTTGAAATGTTTTTTTCTTTAAATATTTCAACTTAAGTGTATGGATGCACATTTATTCCAGGTCTTTAACAGTGTTTAAGTTTAGTCAACTTACTCCACATCTTTGGTGAGTTCTGTCTTTTCCTGAGCCTGGTTGGCAATTGAATCATTCCAGATTGCCTCCCTGGTGTTACGATGAAATGGATATGCTACAGACAAAGAAAACATACATGAAAAAAAAGAAATCCATTGCAAAGGAAAGTGTATTAAACAGCATTTTAGGAGCAATGTATACCTGAAGTTGTCAAGAATGACAGGGCGAAGATCACACTGACTAGACACATGTTCATCTTTCTGTGGAGAGACAGATGAAAAAGAAAATGTAAGAATTTCCTGTATCTATAAATTACTTTACATATATTCCCTTCTTGGTGTAAGACAGAAGACAAGAAGAAGATCAATAAGTTGAATAGTGGCTTGCCTTTACCTGAGGATCAGAGGTCTGCATAGTGACTTCTCCTCTCATCTGACTTATAAAGGTTCTTGTTATCAGAGCGGCAGCCCAAACTCTGCTTGTGTCAACAGTCAACACGTGGAGGGTCACACTCATGACAGAACATGAACACACACACACACACAGACATGCATACACACGCACACACACGCACACACGTCAATAACGTTCACTGTAAAACTTTCATGAAACTTAACAGCATTCTTGTATGATGTCATGTCAATAAGGACACATATTTAAGATAGTGTGTCAAAGGGAGAAAGTATTTTGATAAGAAGCATGACAGAATAACAATAAAAATTACTGCAATAAGATAACAATACTGTCATAATAATGCTCTTATAGTAATGTAAAGAAAATATTGAAAATGTGGTACGGTTAAGAAATTTATTAGAGCGCCTAAAAATAGGTTCAACCAGTTCAAGTTTGTGTGTCCACAGCCAGATAACAAATGTTGCTGGATTTCTGGCTTTTGACGTCAATGACCCACTTTGCCAGGAATCCGAATTGTTTGAATATTTACAATGGGGTCACTTGTTTGACCCACAGTGACTGTTGTGGCTTTTAATGTTTAGTTTGTTTTAAATTGTGTAAGAATTCATCCCATGGAGCCTCGATTAGGAAAGTTTGTTTTGGATGCTTGACAGTACACTAAACGGTTTACATATCAATGTTTGTGGCGCTAGACAGGACACAGTGGCTATAACCAAAGCACAAGCAAACACCGCTGATGGTGCTAAACTGTTTTGTTTTTCTGTGCTCTATCTTTTTACCAACTAATCAAGAAATTCACAAGCAAACAGGCAATTTACAAGTCAAATTTAAGTGCATTAATGATTCTTCATGCTTATTTACAGTGCACAGTATGACGTTTCTGCATTTGTCTGCATTGGCAATGCATATAAAATGCATTGAATGGCTTCATGTTTTAAATGATTTCCTGTCTATGATCTCATTTAATTTATTGTGAATGCGATGTTGAGGGTTTTTGCACCAGTGACATGGATATGTGGGTGAAAGTTGATACTGTTTAGTTACTTAGGTAATTTAAGAGACGTCATTTGAAGATCATAGTCCATGGCTACCATGATGCAATATGTGAGTTATGCCACTTATCCAAAGTCCAATATTTATTTTAATACAACAACAGAGCAAAAAGAACAACTTCCAATATGTACTTTTTTACCAAATGAAGTTAAATGTGTGTAGCAGATGCAGGTCACTTCCATTAAATACTGCATGAAGCATTTTTTTTGCACTATAATGCATTTACACTCATCGGACAGATAAAACAGACACGCGTTGCTATAAATGACCCACCACTTGTCATACTCCTATCAAAAAGTAAACAAAAATGAACAGCAGTAATGATATTCAATATGTGAAGTGACGTTTAAAGTAGCAGCTGGATTGCATAAGTTCAGGTAATTTATCTGAGCAGATATCTGAGTTTACAGTAATCTGTGAATTTCAATGAGAATTCAGCAGCTGCTGTGACGCACATAGTGCTTAGTAGAATCCGCTAAAGCAAAGCTGCGTTGATGTACATTGGAAGCCAACTCTTTAATCAGTTTCATGGTAGGATTCAGAAGAACAAATGCAGTAATGTGAGCCGGCAGCACCAGGCAGCAGTACTCTCTGTTTTCCCTGCTGCACTTTCCACCAACAGCAGCCAGCCCCTCCACTGTCACTGTCACCTTACCTTACAGGCCTCATAAATCATTCAGCAGGCCATTGAAAGTTCTGCAGACTAACTAGCCCACTACTTACCTTGCAGCTCTGTCTACCAACACACACATCAGGCCATGTGTACAGCAGAAAGGAGATCAAGGGAGTGAGGTTGCTGCTGCATCTTCATAACTACTTTCTTGGCTATGACCAAAACAAGGCAGGAAACCAAGAGACTGTTTACAGATCCTGGATGAAGAATTGAAAATGTCTGTCTGAGTCTGGAAAAGAGCTGGGTTACTAGTGCACCAGTCTTTTACCAGCAGGTGCACATATTAACCATGCTAAAAACATGCAGACACACGAGTTTCAGGTTTGTGTGGTGGCTGAACGCTGTGCTCCTTACTCTGGTTCACGGAAGCAACTTGAGTCAACAGTTCCAGGAGAGGCTACCCTGCCGGCCAGGTAGGCTGTCCTGACTGCACATAATAATCTTTTGATAACATGACAAAAAATAAAAGTGGTATTTGATGCATACCATCAGATGAACATTACGTTATCTAATTTTTCTACATATGTATAGCCACTTACATAATGTTGTTCTTTTTTTTGAGTCTTACAAATAGTTTCACAAACTTTGTTCTGATACTTTCTCTTGACAGTGACAACACTGACTTTGCCGTTAACCTGTGTACTTCTTTGTATTTATTAATTGACCTATAATAGGTTTTTACTGCCCTTTGGGGAGCTTCACCCCATTCCCCTGTCCCAAGGGAACCTATGGGCCAACTGCTGGTGCTATGTCCATAGACAGCTGTCTGAAGTGTCCTCCTCACCACTACTGTCCCAGACCAGGTCTGTCTGCCTCCCTGCCCTGTGGCCCTGTGGCTCAGCAGCCTCTGTCTGGTCAGGACACATGCATCTGCCTGGGAGAGGGACAGACTTTCCAGGTGACACATTTTTTTTCACACCATTGGAGGATCAAGCCAGTCCTTCCTGCAGCATGTGTGTTCTGTCTGGTGTGTTTATGTGACCGTTTTCATCATCAACACCAACACCTCCTACTGTACGAATCACCCACTTGCGTTTTTTCCTGTGAGCTCGTCTTTTATTCTGTAAAAACCAGAAGAAGTACTCCAATTTCTCAAGTCTATGTTTTTTCTTTGTGTCACTCTTGAATCCTGTGATACATTGTGCACACTAATGTGAGAGTAGGGTCCTCACTGAGAGAGAACTCAGAAACTTTAGACTGAACAATCTCTTCAAGCTGAAAGAGCTCTAGATTGTGTTCCCTCGCAGTAGGGTCTTGTTACTTGATGTTAACAGGTGCTGAGCCCTCCGCTTGTCATCTCATAATAAGGAGAATGAGATTTCTTTTCTCCATCGGATGTATGGGTATTAGTGAGAACACGTTGAATATATAAATAAATAAATAAATAAATGAATGATGGAAGGAAGGAAGGAAGGAAAAGCAATGCGGGAATCAATGAAGGATGAAATCAATGAAGAAAGGAATCAATGAAGGAAGAAATCAATGAAGGAAGACATGAATGAAGGGATGAAAGAAGACAGGCAGACAGATAGATATGAATGAATGAATGAACGAACAGGTTAACATACATGACAATGTTTGAAGCCTGCTGACTTTTCTGCAGACCAGTGATGGGTTGTGCCTCTGCACCCTCGACTACCAACCCACCAACAACGGAGATGCGTGTGTTCACAAACTGTATGCCGTTTGTAGAGATGGAAAAACACGTACCCAATATGGAGACTGTCTGGACAGATATCAGTGGTCACTTCACTGCAGGCAGCAGGTTAGACCTTATGCAATCATATTACACACAGATGCACACGTTAAAGTAGAGCAAAGGTTATTGGCATGTCTTTTACAAAATGACACAGGAAACTCATCCAGAATATCTGTTTAAATGATGCATGAGGATTCTGATGGACTGTAGACTCTGATCTGTTTACAGAACACACTGACAAAATACACTATACAATCACAGACAATGCCAATGAGTACAACCTAGATGTCTTTACCCTTTCCTATTGAACCTGACAATAGTTTATCTAGTAGAGGCTTGTATTCATTCCACTTAATAATTAACCATAGTTTGCTTCCTGTGTCTGTCGGTTAGCAAGGTGTTCTCCCCATGCAGTGTTTATTTTTGTCACTGCCCTTCATAGCAGTCTTAGGTACAGATGACCTTACACCTAATCACACGCTCAAACCAAGCATACGTTGAACAAATGCTTGTATATAACATGAACGCTGCCACTTTTTGGTACGATATTTAGATAAAAAAACACTTAAACGCTGCTCCAAGCAACAACATAAAAATAAGTCATATTTAATTGGTTTCAAGAAGGAATTGACTAATGAAGCCTAATCCTAGCTTTGCATTGGGTTACTTTCCTGTAGGTGTGTAGATCTGCAGAGGATTTCCAGGGTTACGATGGAGAGTTGGGTCTGTGTGTTTGCAGAGAGCCTCCTGGAAGAGCTGCGTGTGGAGGCCTTTGCAGGAAAAGGACAGCTGCTGAGCTGAAGCTCCACTGCTTGTCCAACAGAGAAATGGAGCTGGTGTGGAGCAATGGCAGTCAGGTATGCAAAGGCACATAAACACAAACAGCCACATATTCATGCACAAGAAACAAAATACAGAAAAAATGTATGCTTTTTAGTAATCCGGGTCAATAAAATTAAAACCCTTTGTACTCTAAATTTTCAGACAATGCATATCAAACCTTTGTCACACCAGCAGTAAAATTGTAGGACAAGTCTCTCGTGTTTTGTAGTGACCTATTATTGGCAAATTATGTTATTGTGTGTGTGCAGGTAATGGGCGTCTCAGGCAGCATGCTGGAGACGGTTTTTAAACACTTGGACTCCCAGGGGACTCCTCTGTGCAGCAGCCATATCAATTCCTCACATGCTGTCTACATTGTTCAGACAACAGGTAGAGACACTCAAAGTGACTCTGTCTGGCTCTCTGGCTCTATCTCTCTCTCTCTCTTGATTTTTCTCCCACATCTTTCTCTCCCTTGTCTGATTGCAGAGACAGGCTTCCTCGGCCTCGTCAGCGGCCTCGCAAAGGAACTTCAGCAACTGTTTCCTGTCAACACACAGCAGGACATTCAGAGCTTAGCTGGTTTGTCACAACAAAACAATATTGTTTGGTCATTAATACAAATAGTAATGAATAATTCATGATCTAAGGCCTGCGCCGTCGTTCTTTTAGAAAGAGATTCTGACGTTCCGTGGGAGGTCCCTGAAGTTGAAAACATCAGTCGTGGAGGAAGAGAAGTGAATTTCAGCCGCAGGAAGGGAAACAAGAGTGATGTCAAGGATGAAACAATCGTAAATGGAATTCTGAATCCCACAGCGTGTCTCCATTTGGGCGACGTTATACTGTTCACTGTTGACACACGTCACTATCCTCAGTATGATGTGTAAGTCAGATTGTCAGCATACACGTTTTTCATGTCAACCTTTACTGCTATGTATCTGTGTTTTGACTTAGTTTATCTTGATCCTTACTTCATGTCTTTCAGTGACAACTTGTACAACACAAATAGTGATTTTGACTGGGGCGCATTCAGACTGCTAAAAGAAGAGATGACTCTGTCTTGGACTCCTCCCATCTTCTTTGCGGTGGTCTTTAGCCAGCCTGGAGTATATGTTTTTAGTCTGAGCAGCCATCAGCACAAACAACTGGTGACTACATTTAAAATATTATGAGCGTAAAAGGTACACTGTGAAATCTTCATTATGAACAAATATGAAGTTTTCAACAGTTAAATATTCCTTACCAAATTGCATTGTGTATTCATAACTGCTCCTCTGACTGCTTGCTTTGCTGATGTAAAACAACATAAGAACCTTTTTTTCCGTGAGAATTTGAGGTAAAGGTGCAAGTGGAAGTGTAACAGGTCAGAGAACTTGATACAGATAGAAGAGGAACCTGCAAATCAAAATTTTACTCTTCAGCACCACTAGTGGTTAAGCATTTCACAGGGCATGTTTAAAACCATAGTGCGTAGTTTATGTCTCCCCCATGAGGAATTCTAAGTAATGACAACAACACTGTTGTTGCATCCACATGATGCAAGCTTTCTGTGACCGAGCACCACCACCCCTCCACACAGATACTTGTAACCAAAGAGGACACGGAGGATTACAAAACAAGATGGACTCTTCAGAAGAGGTCATTATCTTCAAGAATCTCAAGATTCTGCGCGTGAAAGTTGCCAGACTACACCAGTTTCTAAACATAACCATATTGAGAAATACAGAGTGAGTTTTGTGAAGCTTAATTAGCTTTGAATCAACTCATTTGGCAATGGTCTTAGTACAAAAAAGTTACGCACTAAAATTTTATGTATGAACACCTTGGTCTATTTTGTCTTAGATTAGATTTACATAAACAAGCGTCTGACACTTGCTTAAGTCCACCCAGCAATCCAAATATACATATTGAAAACATAAGCTGACAGAAAGCCAGAAATGAATTTACTGTAAAATATTACCTCATTTTCTGCTCTCTTCTTATTACTTCTTATTCAGTATGTGCGGGTGATGCCTGCAGGCGGCCAGTGTTATGAGCCCGGCCCCTTCTTCCCCACCACCCCTCGTCATGTGACCAGGGTAGGAATCAGGAGGAGACACAACCTGTTACTGAGGCCAGATTGGCTGGTGACAGGAGGACTGTTATTTGGAGCCGTGGTCATCCTCTGTTTATGTGTCACAATGCTGGTTAGTGTACATACACAAAACTCCCTATTACATGTTCAAAGTATCGCTTATTCACATTCATCCGTCTGTCCCATATTTAGATTCTTTTCCGTGAATATGGATGGCCTGAGAAGCAGCCAATCAGAGCGCGGTATAGGTTGTTGCAGTTGGCCTACCACATGGACGACTACTCATCAAAAGGTTCAAGGGTGATCTCAGTTAAGAAGATACACCGAAACCAACAAGCTAGAATGACACAAGACTCCATTCAGCCAGGTGCAATATTGTAGCCGTTACAGCACGCGCGCACGCACGCGCGCGCACGCGCGCGCACGCACGCACGCACGCACGCACGCACGCACACACACACACACACACACACACACACACACACACACACACACACACACACCTGTGAGCGTTGCTCCCACCCAACCAATTATTGTTGAAAGGCTCTTGTCACATTCCTGATGAACAGTAAAAATGTCAACAGTCCAAATGTCATTTGCTGTTATTTAGGGGGAGAGAAAGAAGTGGAAGCTGTTTGCTTGTGTCGTAAAGAGTAAAATGATTCATTACAGTTACTTTCTGATGGGCATAAATAAAATAAAGTGAGCACTAAAAATGAACATTAGAGTGGATGTAACAAAACATGCAGATAGATTTCAAGTTCATTGATCTTCCTGAGGCAGAACATTATGCTCGCTCTTAAAAGTTCTCTTCAAAACATGTGTTCTTCATGTTCTGCTGATCTCAGTCTCTGTCCCTCTTCTTGTTACACTCTTTTGACAACAGCCTGTGCAGATACCTTGGAGGAATTCTGGGATTATGAGCACCAAGTGGATCTGGAGGCTTTCAGCAGCAACACCTTTTACGGCCTCCTTCTCAAACAGAGTCTGTCTGTCACCACACGGCTGGGGCAGCTTACCACTGAGGCCAGTAGCTCTTAGTTTAAATGCTAAAACATACAGTATGTGAAAAGATTGGCATTTAAATCCTCTTTTCTGTCACACATACTCTGATGGATGCCACTCTTTTATCTGAGCTTTCTTCCATTTCCTTGGACACCAGTAAGTATTCCCCATTAAACTGTTTCAGAAAATTGTGCATACTGTAATATCCTACACTACACATCCCAACATTGTGTTATAGACTTTGAATAGTTAATACAGTAGGATGCAATGATTTATATTGAAAAAACACACTGAAATTCAGAATCCTGATCTTCAGATTTGCTGTTCTTAAATACTGTAAGAGAATTGATCATTTAAAATGTGTCAAAGATTTAACTTTTAGCTAACTTTTGACATTTTTGGCACCACACTCATGTCAGTATGCTAAATATGAAGCTCCCACCTGCAGCTGTTTAACTTAGCTTAGCAAAAAAACACTCAAAACAGTACTTGGTAACAAACATTTATGTTTAAAAATGACTTGTGGTTTAAAGAAGGGTTAAGTACCGGAATGAAGGTCAGGCAAAGCGAGACTAGTGTCGGACTAATGCTTGGCCAAGTTCAGTAAACATTCTTACACAAGTAGTGTTCTTTAGAGGGGATGGTAGGCCAATTCTGTTACCTTTGGATGGTTTCAGGCTAGCAATTTACCCCTGCTTCCAGTCTTTATGCTAAGCTAAGTTGACCAGCTCCTGGCTGCAGCTTCATATTTACAGTACAGATGGTATCGATCTTCTCATGTATTCTCCATATTGTAGCCTCAGTTTGTCAAATTCCCATGCCCTAATTTTGCACAAGCATTGGTTCAAATTTAATCATTCACTTCTTATCTTTACCTCCTTTTCTTTTTAACCTGATTATGTCCCTTCTTCACTCATACAGTTAAGATGCATTGAAACAGATTGGCTGTTGCATTGGGATGCCTCTGTTTTTTGTCACATTTGTCTCTCTCCTGCACCCTTCCTGTGTGTACCACCCAATTGCTGGCAGCAGTGTGGGAGATAGGGGTTGTTGTTACAGCCCTCAGGACACCTGAGGTGATAAAGATGTAAGGGGAGATGGCACAACTCGCACCCCTTTTGTCTCAACAGTGTTAGTTGCATAAGGGTGGGGTCAGATCTGGCATCTGATTATTATCTTATGAAGATACTGTTTGTTTTCTCATTTGTTTTTCATATTTGGGTCTGTGTGTATCCAGGTAAAGGAGCTATATCAGGGAGTGCTCGGGAAACTGCAGCTACTCCACCCACGCTTGATCACTGAGGAGAGGATGGGGGAAGGTTATGAGAGGATAAGGAAGGAGGTAGAGAGGGAGACAGTACGACGAAAGACTCTGGCCTCACAGCTGAGGACTCTGCTTGACAGTCAGCTGCAGGTTTACATTACATTCCCATTTTCCACTATCCCATTATAAAAATGATGAAATGCAATAAAAATTTATTCTAATTACAAGGACAGTGAATGTGTTCTAGACAGATTTTAAAATGACAACAATCTTTCTTGGGCTGCAAAAAATGCAAATAATTATTTCCATTCATTGTAAATTAATCTGCAGATTATTTTGTGCATTAAGTGATTAATTGGTCCGCAGAATGTCTGAAATGGTGAAAATGCCCAGGGTAATGCCTTCAAATTGCTCGTTTTGTTCAAGCAATAGACCTAAACACAAATATATTTAGTTTATTTTCTTATAAGACAGAAAACCAGCAAAACCTCATAATTTAGAAACTGGAATCAGAATATTTTAGAATGCTCAAAAAGTAACAAAAATTATTGTTGGATTATCAAAATAGTTGCTAATTAATCAATGAATTGACTAATTGTTTGAGCTCTAGATCTTTCAATTAACTGTGTTTAACTGGGTTTCATCAGGTGTAACTGTTTTACTGGTTTTTCCAGGTTCTGAGGCGAGAGCAGCAGGCCCAGCAGAGGGTCCACAGTGGGCTCACGGCTCAGCTCAGGGAGTGCACCAGAATACTGTCCAAGGTTCATGACAACAACAACCAGCAGCAAAAGTAAAGCTTCTATTTATCCTTTGCAAAGTGTCACGAACAACAAGCAGAACAGAGAATAACCTTACATCCCCTTACATCTTCAATCACTTGTTTCCTATCTTCAGTTTGATCCTGAGGCTGACATCCCTGTTGGAGGAGATGGGAGAGCTGGTGTCAGCAGAGTGCCAGCGTCAGGGGGCCTGGGCGTTTCTGTGTGAGGGTACAGGGGCCCAGCTGCTCTGCCCTGACACTGGAACTGTGCTGACCAAGGACCACATCTTTGGTGAGTCCAACGCCCCTCAGTTAGATCACATAAATATTTCAATAACACTGTCTCTGAATCTTGGAGAAACAGCTCCGTCTGTTGCTGACCATGTGCACTGCAACAACCAGATGGTCTAAGTAAAAAGAAAAATCCAGTGTTTCTGTTCTGAACACATACAGATAAACCTTTTCAGCATAAATCCACCAGGTCCATACATTAAGTTTTATATTTTCAAGTTTTCTCTCAGTAAAATATTTTCACCTTTAACAATTAGCTCATAAAACTGAACACAGGCATTTTTAACAAAGCTATCCCACCAGTGGGAGGGTTGGAGTTGTACCTAGATGATCAAGACACAATTATCTTTAATTTTACACTACAGCGATCCATTTAAGAAAAACATTAGCGTGAAATGCTGTCCACTCAGCATGTAACTGATTCAAATGACCTTACATCATTGTCCTAATTTCTACAGTTTGATGATCTCCTCAGCCATTTCTCCTTCTGCCTCACTCCAGGTCCTGATGGGTCCCTGCGTGTCTGTCGGGCCCTTCATTGTGATTCAGTTACAGGCCTCATAAGGCCAAATGCTCACAGTCATATGCTGCTGAGCAGCGGCCACACCATGGCAGTGCCACCTGATTACTTCCTCCACCCGGAGACTGCCAGAGTTATGCCCATAGTTGGCAATGTGGGCTATGATCCTGCAAGCTCTACTTTAGTGTTTACAACTGACTCATGTACAGGTAACATCATCGGATCATGCATTCTGATATGATAACCTACAAACGAGATGAATATAATACTATCATGTCCGTTCTCTGTGGTATCCTGAAAGGTTTTAGTAAAAATGGAAGAAATCAATACCTTTTTTTAACAGACTAACCTGTGCTATTCTTACTCTCAGGAGACAATAGGAAGTGGGACAGTCCCCTTCTTCCTTTCATTCCTTACCCAACTTCCTGCCACTCAGATCTGCCTCTGCCCAACACTCGGCTCAGAGGCCTCAGACCGGGCCAGAGACTTCAGCTGGGAGTCCCCATGGCAGACCCAGACACGGGTGTCCCAGTGCCCATTCTGGCTGTAACCATCCACCCCCAGACAGGGTTAGTGTACCCACTGGGAGGGACGCATGTCTGTCCCCTTACCCGCCTGCCTCAGCCCATACAGACTGGCTATCCCATGCTGGACTCCAGGACAGGGAATGTCGTGCTCACTGTAGGGGTCAGTCTAGATCCAGTAACAGGTCAGTGCTGCCAGTAAGTCTAAAGCACAGCCTGGGTCTAGGTTACCATGAATTCAGTGAATTACCTTTGTAATTTGTACTCCTTGTTTATGTAGGAGCTGTGCTGCCAGTAGGTGGAGTTCTGCTGTCAGAGTCCGTTATCGAACCTCTGAGTGGTCGGATGGTGAGAGTAGGAGGGTACCAGGCTCTTCTGGACAGCAAGGTGATTGATTAGATGAGATGCGTTTAATTGCATTGAGAAAGAAGAAATTATACTTGTTCAAATTTTTTTTCTTTCAGATTAATTCAGTAGATATTTTGATCAAAAATTGACTTGGGTGAAACTTTTCTTGATTAGGTTTTGGCAGTGATGTTTAAAGTATTGGAGCTCCTGAAGCCACTAACTGAGGAGTGGGGATCAGACCAAACTTTGCAGCGACATCAGGGCAGCGAGAGAGGGAGCGGTCGGCAAGATCATCTTCTTGCTGCATCCAAGGAGCTCCAGCAGGCCTGGGGGCGGAGCCTGCACTGCCAGCTGCAGCTGCAGACCAGGTTGGATATCCTTCTGAACTGGGCTGAATCTATCCAGCAGGATGGAGGGATTTTAGGTGAGGAAATGCCAGTGAGAGGGTTCATGGATCTGAGTGATCTCCTGTTGGCAATACATCAGAAAGTCACATTTAAAATTATCCTTCTGCACTTTCTGCTGATAAGGTCCTCTCCTTCACCTCCATTTGTTGCTGTAAATAAGCTCTGTTTGAGAACATAATATCATAAAAGTAAAACACCCTTACTTATTTTCTATCTGACTTTTACCTTTTAATTTTAATCTCTGCTTGTCATGAATCTGCTCATTGCTGAATAGAAAAACATGCTACTTTGTATTAGCTGATCAGTTATCCGTTTCTTCTTTCATTGTGATATGTGAATAGAAATTCATGTACTGAAGGCCATTGCTGCTTTTGAAAGGAAAACTATTTCATATTTTGGAAATAATTCTTTTAGATATATACAGTTTCGCTCCTTGTCACAATGTTGTCCTTAAGTGCCCTCAACTAACGAGGACAAAAAGAGTTAAAGGCATGAAATACCTTATGTATGGTTTAGCTTTGGAACAGTTTCATGAGCCTAAGGAGGATGACCTTTTTCCTACAAGAAAGACTTTTCACAAGACCTTTATGTGTTACAAGCAACCACCCTCCAAAAAAAATGAAGCATGTGACTTGCTTGTCCAACATTACCCCATTATAATGGCACTACAGTTACATGTAACTCATATCCATTTTTTGTGATCCAATCACGTGACTCCATAACCCTTATCCATGTTCTAGGATATGGTACACACAGAATTATTATACCATCAGTATTTCCAACATGGATGCTATGGGCTCAAAAAAACCTGAAACCTTTAACTTAGACCACAAATTTAGAGTTATCACACTGCCATAACATTCAATACAGCACATTAAAGTGAATGTAAAAAATGTCAGAAATGTCTTATCAACCTACTTCTGCAGAGTATCTAAGTTGCTAGAAATTTGTTTGCCACAGAAACTTGCAGGAATACTTTGGAAATACACATTTAACCACCATATCATTTTGTCTAACCCTCTGACCTTTCCTGTGCTGTTCAAACCAGGAGAGATGCCTCTCTTAGGTTCAGATATGCGTGTGCCAGCTCTGCTGGGGATGGAGTACCCAGACCCTATGGGATCTGGTCTGAGTGTACCTGTGTTGGGGTGTCAGACCGACCTTTCCTCTGGGATTATGATTCCGTTGGCAGGAACCATGGAGGACCCTGACGGAAAAGGTACTGTGAAAAACAGTTGCACAGGTCAATATTTGCCTGACAGTTTATCTAATGGCGTTTTTCTACTGCATGGTACCTACTTGACTCAACTTACCTTTTTAGTTTTCCATTACGAAAAAAAGTCCCTGGCACCTGCTAACAGGTACTTTTTGTAGTAGTACCTCAGTCGAGGTTCCGAGCAAGCTGAGGTGATACCAAAAGGTGCAGTGAAAACCTGCAGACTACTGATTGGTTGAAGAGAATCGTCACTATTCACTGTCATCATGGCTAGCGACAGATTGCGGGGGGGGGGTGTCCTGAACAAACCCAACGTAATTACCGGTAAATGGTTTATCCAGAGTTTTTTTTTTTTTTACTGCCTCCAGGTTCATTACAAACTAATCTGCCTTCTGGCTGTGACAACACACAGAGAATCAAAAACAACACACCTTCTGTGTGTGTGTCGCGTTAGGTCACGGCAGTTTCCTGCTATGACGACCAGCCACGGCTCGCCTCACGCATGAAGCGGTACTAATCTGCAATGGAAAAAGGAGGAAGGGGCACCGCGGTCGAGTCGAGGCGAGTCAAGCAGGAACCGTTAATGGAAGACGCCATAATCCACTTCTATTACTGTAAACAATACAGAATAAAATAAGTTGTTCCCTTCTCCTATGCTTTTGTACTTCACAGGCCTAGTGGCCATCCGTTATGGATCTCAGACTGTCGACCCAGTGACAGGTGTGTTGGCCCCAGTGGTTGGAGCCAGGCTTGACGTGTCCAGAAAAACCGTTGTCCCTGTCACAGCTTCCTACTGGCTAACGGTGGCAGGTCAAACTGATCAGGTGCAGGTGGGGAAGGAATTGAGAAAGGGTGTTTCCATTAATGATAAAACACAAAAAAACCTTGGCAACAGAATAAAAGTGATGCAACTCTCTACCTGATGTTTATTTTACAGCCTACTAAATTCAGCAGGATATAATTTTGTGAACTTCATAAAAGTGATTCAAGTTTTTATGTGTTTGACCTCCATTTTGCAGCCTTAATGAATCTGATGTATGTTCTTTTATTGTTGCAAATGTATGCCAGGTAGAGGCACTGCAGAGAGAGGTGTGTGTGCGGAACACTTATTGGCAACATCAGAGACCACGGGAGGAAGATATTCTCTCTGATCTGGACTCAGCTCTCTTCCAGTGTCTCTTTAGAGTTACAGAAGCAAACTCTTATCAGGTCAGTGGGGGATATTTAGCTGTAAATATCGTATATTGCTTGGAGAAGGAGAACTTCAAAGGGGTTGAGCTTTTAGGACATTTGGAAATAATTGAGGGGGTGTATGAATGCTGGGGAAAACAGCATCGGAAATTAATTGGAGAGAAGCTTTTCATATCCTGCTGTGCACTGC
>NC_045735.1:26186167-26188961 GCF_008692095.1 Etheostoma spectabile | reverse complement strand
GTTTGTGGTTAGGTTTAGGGCAAACTGCAAAGTCACTGTATTTCTGTTTGTGGGTGTGTGCATGTGTGTTTCCAATACCGCTGTGTGCCAGTATGCAAATATGTGCCTCCACTTTTCCCATTCCAAGAATAAGTGAGCTCTCTGCTGCAGGTCCAGTGGTCAGGGAGGCAGTTTAGGGAAGCAGCCGTGGATCTGCACGATTCAGCACAGACTGAGGCACAGAGGAGAGCAGCTCAGCGCTCCCACTTGGCTCTGATCTTGCCTTCACATGTATTACACATCCTCACTCTGGGTAAATTGCCTGGCAAGCTGGCAGGATGAAGAGCGTGGGGAAGATTACACTCATGGACTGAACTGCGGTTGTATTCATCGCTTGCCAAAAAAGAAACGCCTCATCCCAGCGTCTCATATCGCACCCTTCAGTTGTAGAGTCATTAACATAATTTAAATGTTTAATATTTTATTTGGGTTGGCAGCATGTCTGCGTGCATTTCTGTCTGTGTGTATAGGTGACGAGCAGGAGTGGGATCTGCAATGTGTTTGGCACTCTGAGCTTGTGGCAGGCCTTGATAAGGTGGATGTGTGTATGGAGCAGCTGCAACAAGACCAAGAAAAATGGACAACCCAGGGAGGAGACTGGGCTACAACCCTCCATGCCATGGTCAGAGTAATGACTTTCTGGTATTTGTTATGGCCCTGGGCTTTTTTTGACACACTTAGGTCAGATGTTCACTTCCGTCTCATGCCACCAATGCCAAATGCATATGACTCATGATGCTGTATTATTGCACGGCAGAGGGATTTTTTTGCAGGATCATAAGATCACACAAAAAAAAACATCTGGCACGTCAGGTTAGATGCTATAGGGAGTCTACTAATTGAACTACGATGCCAACCCTGTGAGGTGCGCTCTGTCACATCGTCATCTAACTGTAAATAAGATTTAATGCTTCTTCTCACTCAAGCCTGCGTTTTTCCTTCTTCCAGGACAGAGAGCTGAGACAGAGAGAGTTGTGGGAGCAGTGTTGTTCCATACAAACAGAGCTGGAGGCTGCTCTTAATGCGCTGCACTTTGCCAGACACCTTTCTCAGCTCCGCGCCGACACTGCTCAGGTTAAAACACACACACAGACACACCACATAAATAACACTGAATATATATAAACCTTTATATACAGTATGATGCAGGGAAGTGTATGGCTCTGTTTTATTTATATTTTTACATCATTAATTCTGTTTGTTTAAACCTGAGGTAAGCAATCAATGCAAATTGGGCTTAGTTACAGAATTGTACAGAGTTTTTCAAGAAGATGTGATTTGGTTTTCTCTATTTCTCCCAGTGTTATTCTGAGCTACCTCCCTCTTTTTTGTATGTCTAGGCAGTACTGTGTGGAAGCTTTTGGTATAAGGAATATGGTCTGGTCCAGTGCAGTGGACACAAGCCGACTGTGGAGGTCTGGGGCTTTCTTCAAAAAATGGCTTTGCCTCTCCTGGAGAGACTGAACCAGCTCCTGGAAGGCAAACAGCCTGCCAGCTTCTCCCCCAACATCTCCAATCAGCACATTTCTGGTACCTAATCAGCACCAGATAGGGGTACTGTGTTTACTACATGGTTGGGGTACTAATACGATGCAAACATGTATATAGGCGCTGCACATTGTTCCAGAGAAACCACAAGCCCTTATTGAATACTGGCATTATTTGGAAGCTATACTCTAGTTATAGCTAGATTTTCTGTATCTCCCTGTGTCATCAGATCTGCGGGTCTGAAGGGTTCTGATTATTGAAATTGCTGTCCTGCCGCCCACATTTCCTGGTACATGTACTCTATGTGAGCCTGCAAATATCTAAATTGGAATCCTAAATAACTGTGGTAATAGGATAAGGCTGGTGTTATTCAATATTTTTCATATAGAGGTGCAAAGTCCTTCCCCCTGTCGGTGGACCCCATGGAACCTGATTTATGAAAAAATATGTCTGGTAGTGAACGGCGAGAGTAAAAAAAATATTTTTTGATCCTATTTGAATTGTGCCATGAATTACACATAGGATGTATGTCAATTTAGAAGCTGATTTTGCAGTTCCAGAAAGTCACAGTTTTGCCGTGATAACCTTTCAACCAGCAGCCTGGAAGTGAAAGAATGAACAAAGTTGCTTGTGTGACAACATTCCGTCCGGTATGAAACACACAAGCATGGTAACTTCAGCAATACTTCAGCAAAAGTGAATTTCTTCACTTCACAAATCCTCTTTTAAATTGAGAAACGTGTAATACTTTGCTCAATTCAAACGGGATGAAAACATTCATGTGTGTCACCGTTTTCTACCGTACATAATATTTTCTGAAATAAGGTGTCATTGTGAGCCAGGGGAAGGGGAGGGAGTTCGCCTCACTATTGTCAACAAAAGAACAGAACCAAACCCATTAGTTACCTCATAATACCAAAATCTTTAATTTTCAAAAAGGCTTACTTAATTTCCAAAAAACATGGCACTAACATCACATTACTGTAAACAAGATCAAATGGTGCTTTTGTTGAGGACTATTTTCTGTGTTTAATACATATTTAGTGCTTTAGTGAGTATTTAGAGCAGCAGGGTAGTGTATGTAGGATTGAGGCTCAACAAACTACAGCACCCATGCTCCTTGTAATGAAGGAATATGTCACTCATTTATGTGTTTTTAATTGCTTTTGAAAAATAATGGAGCTCTTTGGCGCATAATAATTAACAATGGTACATCACGCTTTGACTAAACAGACAATACTTGTGTAAATTCATTGTTGGTTTTGTT
>NC_045735.1:26166518-26186157 GCF_008692095.1 Etheostoma spectabile | reverse complement strand
TTTTCATTTTAAGTATGTTTTTTTTTTTTTTTTTTATATGTTTCAGGTTTGTCAACAAAGCATGCAGACGGGTTGGAGATAGCCTCCAGAGTCTGGACAGCCTCTGTGCCTGTTGTGAAAGGTACTGTATATGCTTCTTATGCCCTTCAAGCCTGATGATAACATATCTGTATATGTGTGTAGAAAGAGCATGTGTACAAGTATGTGTGAAGTATGTTCTCTGTGGGAAGGGAAATAGCCACTGTGTTGGAAACAATGTTGCTGTATGCTGGAGTAAGAAATCAATAGCTCCAGGGTGTTGTTTGGTTTATTTAATAGAGTCTCTGGAAATGTGAGATAGAGTAGAAGGAGGTAAAAGAACGGTGAAACATCAGGTGATAATTATGATTCTGACAAGTGTTGAAAGTAAGAAAGGTTGTATCATGTCCAACAAACGACAAGTACAGAAACTACTAGGGTAAGGTACAATGATTAGAAATAAACAGTTTGTTTCCATCAGAACTAGCCCTCTGAAGTAAAGTGCGTTACCTTAAATCAATGTGTCTTGGGAACCAAACAAAGCCTCATAGCTGCTTGAGGAGATACTTGCAATGTTTTTGACAGTGTGTGTTTCTGAAAGGAATCTCCACCCAGTCTTTGAGGGAGCCTGTCAATTTAGTTCAATCCCAGGACACTGGTCTGCAGGCCATCTCAGCACCAACACACAATTCACAAAGACACACCGCATCTACTGGCATTCATTCCCAGGGTGAGATGAAACACAATTTGTATCCTGCAATACTGAATTTAAAACCCCTTTCACCCTGTGTTGTCCTGTGCTGTGTTCAGTGCTATGTGTGCGAGAGCTATACTGTGTGTATCTATTGCAAGTTCTCTACTAGATTCAAGTAATAACCTTCTGGGAAAGGACACACAAACATTTACACATCAACATCTACACATCGAGGGAATTCAAGCGTTCATTCTAGCTGTACAGCAAAGCACACCTCTAAAGGAAAAGTTTCACATTTTGGAAAGTATGCTTGTCTTCTTGCTGAGTGGTAGATGAGAAGATTGATGCTGCTCTAGCTGTCCATTTAATATGAAGCTACAGCCAGAAGCCAGTTAGCTTAGCTTAGCATAAAGACAGGGGAGAACAGCTAGCCTGGCTTTGTCCAGAGGTAACAAAATCCAAAAAACACCTCTAAAGCTCACAAATTAACTTGTGTTAAATGGGAAGTGTAAAACTGACAAGTTGTGGTTTTACAACAACTTCCTGGCTGGGTGCAGGGACTGCTTGGAGTCTTGTTGAAACCATGAGAGGCTCTAGGAAGTCCGTGCACCTGCCCGTAAATAATCCTGCACATAACGCCCATAAAACTACAACTTGTCTTTTTACTCTTTGGTTTTGTTGTCAGATAGAGCCAGGCTAGCCCCCCACACACTTTTTATTATTATTCTGCTTAATTTATGCTAACCTTTGCAAAATGTTAAACTATTCCCTTAATGATAATGAGTCATTTTAATCTTGATTTCCTAGCAGAAAGCCAGCCTGCTCAGCCTACACATTCTATCTCTCTCCCCACAATTCCAGGTAACATCATGATGTAAAATACATAGATAGAATGTGTTACATGTGGGGTGTCACGTTAATGTTATCCATCCATGTTGCTGTTATTCCCCAGAAGAGGAGTGGGCCAAGCTACTGGAGCTCTCTCCTCTGTTCCAGCTGTTCAAGGGCATGGAGGTACAGCTGAAGGGTTGGGCCTGTGGGGCAGGGCTTCTTAGAGGAGAGCTTGAAGGTAGGTTTTATACAGATGTTTTTTAAATTTTTGAGTGTGCAGAAAGACATGTATATACGAGTGCCTTCACATACAACACGTGTAGACAGCATAATCAATGGGTATTCATGTACAATAAAGCATTACACACAGAGATATTTTATCTCCAAATCAATCCTACCTGGAGAAAACTCAATTATATAGTCTTGATTGCATGTATTTTTGAATACTTGAAGATACGGAATCAGGGACCCATTATATCGTGGTATACTTTTGTAAAAAGGGCAGATTACAACCTTGTTTTAAACCACCTAAATTAAGAAATCCAGTATGCTATTTCCATTGCCAAGAAAGGTTTGATCAATAATTTGTGAACACAAGCTACTCTCTTTAAAAGCTAGAAATCAGAGAAGTAAATCTCAAACTTGTGATGTTATCAAGTATTAAGTGACAATGAATAGGAGAGTTTTAGCACTGTTTTTTGGATTTGGTAGAGAGTTGTTTTCTAAATTTTCTGGACTGTCTTAGACCATAGATCCCTTAAGTATCATGCATTTTTTAGATTTCAACACTGCCTGTATGTTTTTTATCCACGTTTTATTTCTTGCTTTCCAGAGGCTTGATGATGCCCAGATGGTAGTCGTTTCATAAGCCTCTAGTGTTTAGGCATATGTTAGTTTGTTTGGCTTCAGAGACTCAGGGTTTAATTTAGACAGATCCCTTTCATTGAGGCGTTGTTAAATGATGTAGTAAAAAAGTTCCTGGTGTAGTTTTCAAGAAGTTGTGTTTTTGAAAGGACACACTAGCAGCGTGACTCTAGGGATAGCAACGTCAATCTGTCCGTCAACCACTCTGGTCCAGACTGAAGTTTCTCAATGAACATATGATGGATTGGAGGGATTAAAATTGATGGACCTCCGAGATGGAAGTCTACTGACTTTGGTGATCCGCTAACTTTTACTCTAATGCCTCTAATAAGCTTTACATTTGTGGTTTTAAGTGAAATGTCTTAGGAACTTTTTGGATGGATTTTCATTAAATTTGGTATAAGCATCTATGTTCCCCACAGGAACATGAATTGAGTGCCACCATCAGGTTCATCATCAAATTTTAATTTGTTCAATAATTTAGTTTATGATCAATACCTGTACAACTAAGCTAGCCTCAGTTGAACTTTGTGTTTACTCTAGTGCCAATAGGCAGATGTTAGCATGATAACACCCTGACCAACATAGTAAACTTTCTTCTTTCTGGACATGAGCATGCTTAGGACTATTTGTTAGACGTGTAATAAATAAGAATATTACTTTGTATTTAAAAAGATGTGTGATTTTCAGATTGTTTGTTGAAAACCAGACAAACAGCCATGAAAAATTTGAAAATGTATCAAACCCAGACATCCAACGTTAGCCTTGTTGTTTCTTGCAAAACAACAGATTTGACAGATATGTGGTTCATACTGTAGATTCCAAGACGCCTGAATCGTCCCTTTTATGTTTCTTTGCTGTGTTTGAGTAAATGTTTGCCAGCTGTGTGTGTTGAATGAAGACAGGCTACAGTAAGTGATAGCCTGTAGTTCCTGGCACCCGTCATGTTCTGTGTTTTTGTCCAGACAGAGGCAAGGGTTTCGTAGACATCCTCGATGCTCAGTGGGAATGTGAGGGAGAGCTGATCCCGTTGGACCTCTCGCTCCTTAACCCCAGAGAGTTCCTGGTCTACCAGCACGGACTATTCCTGATGCATACATTGCATAATCTAAAACTGGTTGGTGCTGCAGTTTCACTCTTATTTTCAACCATTGTTGCTTATTCGTTTTTTTCTTTTAATTTAAATTGCTCTTATTGTTTAATTTTGAAGCTCTGACTTGCCCCAAGCTATTTGATTTCTTTTGAGCCTAATTTCCTATGAGCCTCTGCAGCTTGAAGTATTCAGGCAGGAAACCTTCTCTGTATTCCAGTTAAAGAGCAAAGGTGGACTTGGCTTTTGGTGTGAGAGCTTTGGGGCTTTAAACTGACCTTCCTTAAGAATTCAGCAGCTATCATCTCAAATGTCTCATCTTGAAATAAATACTTGAAATACTTTCACTGTTTTTTTGTTGTTTTCTTGATGTTGTTTCATTTTTACTGGGTGTTGAGTTTAAGAATATTGTAATGAAAAAAGCTGTCGCTCGCTTTTCCAACAGACTCCAGCCATTTCACTTCAGATAGCAGCTGGTCTCCCAAACAACAACTACTTTAACAACGCCTTCAGAAATTCCTTCTTTTATCAGGTAAACTCAGATCTTTTTTTCTGTGAAAGTGTAATTTGAGATTTTCTTTGTTTTTCAGTACAATTAAGTGCATTTGCTGAACAGTGTAAAGGCATAACTGGCAATAACAAGTTCATGCATTAAAAAATTAAGTCAGAAGTGATGCACCTAAAACACAACCAATAAAGTTAAATAAAAACCCCTGAAATATCATAGAGATGGATGTAACAAAATATCCAATATCTTCCAATATCACAGAATCTTAAAAGACGATATATTTCCTGGTTGTTCTTCCATGTGATTAGGTAGAGGGGGATAATACTGTTCCCTGCTGAGCACTCGTTTTGTGTAAAAACTAATTACAAATTAAATTGTGTTCAGTGTCACATACTGAGGTCTGGAGATAAGAAAACCCAAACAAGCTTTAGAGATTAGATGTTAGCTATCTGGAAGCCTTAGGCATCAAAGCATTTCAAAAGCTGAAGCTGCTGTTTTCTGAAGTTTCTCAATCAACAAAACCAAAAGTCCTGTAAGCATGCGGTCCACAGATATTTAACAGTACATGTACAAATTATCTGTTCAAATTTGCAACAATTACATAAAAGTTGCTCATTTGTGACCATTAGGCACCAGTATTTACTTACAGATTTGCCACTCCGACTCACATCCATTTTAAGAACTTTTTTTTCTTAATATCACTATTGTTCTTGGGAACCTCTACCTTGACATTAAAGCATGTTAGTGACATTCTCCATTTCAACTCTGTGGGGCCATTGTGATCGTGTGGCTTTAAGATTTCCTTTTCTAGAGAATGTTAGTACCTGTAGTTTAACTGGTTCCCTCAGATGGTTCGACAGTGTTGAGAGAAAACATTAGAAAAGTACTGAGCTTTTACAAGTTGTAACAGACCCTTAGCCTATAAAATGATTAAACTATTCAAGAGTATGTAAGTAAGTAAATTATTGTTAAAATTGGCTCCACCTTGACCAGCTGCTTACATGTTAATGGATCAAGAAAAATAACAATAACTCAGGTGCGGTTTTGAGTCATTTACAATCCTGTAATTGTCTCCATCTGATGAAAGCTTGACCGAGAGTGACTTTCGCCAGTCGTCTATCACATTCCCTTTTAGTTTTTAGTTGTTCTTTAATTTCTTTCTTTTCTGTGATGGCCCTGCCCCAATATTAGTCATATCTACAGCAGATAACTTCTAAAATAATATTAAAATACAATAAGGCCTTTAAAAAGAAATCTCCTGCTACCTATTACCTGCATATTCAACACAGCCACAGCTAAAACAGCCAAAACCTGTGACCCGTCAGAATGTGTGCTCTGTAGCACCGTCTACCTGCTGTAAATTATTCTGTTGTTTGCTATTTCAGGTCAATTATAATAATCACATGAAAAATTACACAGATTCAGAAACTTTTACTGTTACATATACCGTAGTCACATTGAGTAAAGCATATGAATACTTCTTCCACCACTGAATAATATCATGATGATTGTAAATGAGACTTTGTGGCACAATAACAAGGGATAAGAGGAGAAAAGGCTTTAAAAAAAAAAAGAAACAAAATCAAAAATACTGCAAGGAAAATTCTTAAAGGAGAAAATGGGTGAATGGTAATGAATACAGCAGAAAGAAAGGAAAAGTGAAACAACTCAGCAGCACCTTCATTTGCACAAAACAGCTCAGACATCACAACAGCAATTTGCTTTGTCTATCTGCTGCTGCGTCTTCTTTTTGGAGCCCTCACTAATGCTGAAGGGGCAATTCAGTCCACACTCCCAACAGTAAAAGGCTTTATAGAACATCCTGTTCAGCCCTGCTGATCTCTGGCCAAAAAAAACTCCACTGAGGAGAGGAGTCAGACTAAAGACCCCTCAAATCAGTAAATAAAAAGCAATTTCACAAGCTACAAATGTCCAGTACGGTCTCACGATTATAACGTTTGTTTCTGGGGCAGGTTACACCGTTTAGGAGTCCTTTAGAGAGATACACACTTCCTAAGTGAAAGAGAAAACCAGCTGCAGATTGTGGACAACCATCTCGATGCGATGGCTGCGCAACTGTGAGTCAGGGCCAAGTATTTTGAGGAGGAAGAGCAGGAAGACAAATGAGAAATACAATTTTCATTTTACCTTTAAGTCTCTAATCCACAAAGTACAACGCCTGAATGAGTATTAGCACGTTTATTCTGCATCACACGGAGCTTGAATCCACAACCTCAGACATCAAAGGCAGGTCATGAGCTTGTTAAGCTAACTGCCACGAGAGTAACCATCAACGCTTCAAACTGCGCACTATGACTGCAGCAACCACTAGGGCTGCATGTAAAGGCAGATTTGAAACTAGTGAAACATGCAGTTATCAATAACTTCATTGGAGACGTCATAATCTATCCTTGTTAAGTGCAAACAAGAATTCCAGTAGAAGTTAGAAACGTAAAAGTAGTAGTCTCGCTTTGCCAGACCTTCCCCCACAATGCTTTCGAGGAGGGTCTGGCTAGTCCACACAGCATTTCAGGAGGGAGGAAGAGAAAAACGTACCGGTACTGTGGTTTATTGGCATTTCTTTAATCCAATCACAATGGTCATGGGCAGCGGTACCAGAGAGCCACAGTGCTTCTGCAAAATAGCCTGGTGGGTTAAATAAAGGCAGAATGTCCTGGTGGAACAACGGAGCAATCCCACAAGTGGAAGTCGTGGATGTAGACTAGTGAAGTAGCCACTTCTTCATCTTGCCCTCTTAGCGGCCATTTGTTGCAGCTCCTAATTTGTATATCAGGTATATCAGGTAATCATAAAACATTCATGAAAAATTAATCTTTCAATTGCCTTTCAAATAGCAAGACACATTGTACATCGAGAACAATGTGGCATCAGGCTTGCTTTTTTTGTGAATGATGCTTGTGTTGTGTATGTCTTTGTACAGCTTTAATGTGTTACTGTTTAATAACTGCTCTGTTGACAGGAGTCAGAGGAGACGCTCTTTGTCCGTCGCCAGAGGCTCCAGTCAGTTGGAGGCTTCTCTCTGCTGCTGCTCCACTGTCTGTCCCATGTCAAGATTAAAGACATGAGCTCTGACTCCAGTCCTGCCTTCCAGAGGCTTTTCTTCAAGGTACAGAATAACACTCAAAGTGTGCATTAATCATTAGTAGTCCAGCAGATGTTTTATGGGTTAAGTGTTGGGTTGATGTCTTTTACGTGTGTGACATTGATTCAATTTTTTTTTTAAATTTTGTTTAATTGTATATCACAGATACTGCAGGCATGTCTGGGAGAACTGTTTCAAGCCAGACTGGGCATGCCCTCCCCTGGACAGGAAGCAAATTTATGTGTGGCATTTCAGGACCAAGAGTCACCTTCAGGGGTCCTAAAAAGGACTCTTTCAGACTCTCATGCTGCCTCCCTACTTTACAGGTTTCACAAACCAAGCAGAGGATTGCTGTCTGAAGATGTAAGACCTGGATCTTTCTTATAATTATGATTTGATTTAACACAGTTCACATGGAGCTTCTTCTTTCAGATTGTTCAAATAGAAGCATGATTTCTTTAGTTCATTTGTTTGTCAGAGTGGCAGGGCACTATTTATGAGTGTAACCAGAGCTAACTTGTCACGTCTTTTGTTGTGTGTCTGTTTGTGATTATGGGAGCAGGAAGTTGAAGAAATTCAAAGGAAACACAGAGAAACGTCTCTGCTCTGCCATCTTGAAGGACTTTTAAGAGAGAAGAGCTCTGAAATGTGACGGAAATGCTTCTATTTGAAAGGGAATATAACATCCTATAATATATACTTCATTCAAGGCAAGGTTTTCTTTTAAAGTGTTGCAATCATAGGAGAAACACAAAGGCAAAATTGGTAAACAAAGAGATGTTTATGCTTTTATAAGAGTGTGGAATGTAAAAATAGACGTAAAAAACTGAACAAATGCAAGCAAAACGTACAATGTCACCTATGCTTTCCATATTATTATGTCAGTTCAGATAAGTCATGCAAAGATAAGTGTTAACAGAGAGGCAATGCAAGCTAGACACTTCATAATGCTGTATACACAACACTGTACGTATTCACTGTTATATTTTACATTTACGAATTGGATTATAGTAACCATGACTTTAATACTAACCCATATATCAAACCCTCAACCTAGCTCCCATCAACTTCCAACACATTTTGCCTGAAATAATTTCGATTTTCCCCCTAGTGTTAGGTGTTACGACTTCACAATTTACATTGTTTTGTCAAAAAAATATTATATACTGTATACATATCAAGCTTACCAAATTACATTAATTTGACACAATTTTAGTCAAGAGCCAATGCTATTATGCTTTGTTTTCCTTTGTATCGAGGCAGGATAAAAAAAAACATGACTGTAAATTCTTTTGCATTAAGTATTTGATTTGAATAAACTATTTTCCATTTTTGATCATTTTAATCTTTCTTGTTATCAGTTGAAATTACTGGCTGCTTATATTTATATAGCTAGGGAATTGCCAATTTCCCAGTATTTTATTTCTCACTATTGTCTCAATTTCCACAAAAAACATGTTACAGAAAATGCGTTAAAATAAAACTCTTGGTTCCCAGTATTACTGCTTGCAGCACTGTTGTGTGGCGTGCCTGTTCAAACTTTCTCAAGAATAACTCATAAATAATCAAGTTGCTGTGCCATCCCAGGACACTGATCTGAAAGAAGTTATGCAACCAAGCTGGTTATGCCTAGTCATTCTTAGGTTTCTTAAGCAAGCAAGCTCTGTGTATAGTATGTAGATTAGAGAAATCTGATATGTCATAGTGCAGCAGTCAGCCATGTCCAGGTAACACACGGTTTCCTCATCTGGGGGAGGTTTTTCACCTATAACAACAACAACAATTGAGTCATGGACATACAAGTGATTCCACATAAGATACCAAAGTCACTGTTGCAGTTGTGAAACATTTGCCAGACAAGAATATGAATTCTTACATGTAACATTACATAGCAAATAGTCTATATCCACAACGTTCCACTTCTGGAATTGCTCCGTTGCGTCCAGAAATTCAGCCAGATTTCACTCTTTTTGTCTGGATGTCTGTTTCCTTCTGCTTTCTTTGTGTTGGAATTTTAAACTCCGGCTGATTTATGAGGACTACGATTAACCTTTTCTCAGATCTCTGCAGGGTAAATCCAGACTTCTAGCTAGACTATCTGCCCAATCTGAGTTTTCTATTGCACAAATAAAACAACTTTTGAACGTACGCCTGTTCCACCAAAACAAGTTCCTTCCCGAGGCTATTTTGCAGCGCGTTGAGGCTGTTGCCGGTGGTTAGCGTCGCCCTAGATGATTGTGATTGGTTTAAGGAAATGCCAATAAACTAGAGCATTTTTTCTCTCATCCCTGAATGCTGGGTGGACCAGTCAGACCCTCAGGCACAGCGCAGTGGAGAAAGGTCTGGCAAAACGAGACTACATAGCAAATAACCTTGTTCTTCTGTACCAAGCTTGTAAAATACAATACACAGCTTGGTTAAATCATCCTAATATGAACAATACAATAAAACATGAAATGGACATCAAAAGCTAATGTTACCAACACCATCTTTGTTTCACAAGAAGAACTATTCAGAACTATTATCTGAAAATCATAAACACTGATCACTTCTTTCACTGATTCAAGAAGTAACTGCACTTCTTACATCCAGTTTCCACTTCCTGCACCCTTCAGCCACAGTTACTTTCTTCTGCAAATCATTTTCATGCTCTGCAAGTAAGACTGTTGTCTCATCATCATCATCATCATTATCATCATAATAATAATGCATTCTGATTAGTTGTGGCAGTGCAGTTTAAATAATAGTTCATTCACTTTAATTCATTCACTTATTTGCTCCTGTTAAATATATGTGAGTTCTTAAAAGAAATACAGTAACAACTGCAATGATTATAATTAGTTTTTATGTCTTATGGTAAGTCCAATACTGCTATTTCCAATAAAGTCTACGTTCATGTGCAGTTGACTAATTCATTAAATAATTTTAAATGATCTGTTTTTTATGTCGCAGCTTTCAGATCTCACTTTTGATCCCTGTGCATTCAATCTCTTGAGCAAATAACAAATTGCAATTGTTTTGTTCTTTTGAAATGCATCCAAATCTAATCATCTTCATAGCTAATTACACAACCGCATAATACCATAATCAGTGCTAATTAAGTTCATTATTTTCTCAATTGAAGAGCGGATTTTCTCACTTTCAACTAAATGGATTCACATTATTCTCAACAGCAATCAGGAATATTTTCATAAATCAGCTGTCTTGCAAAATTAACGTTTGGGTGCCTAACAATAGATACCTCCTGGAGTAACAGCAGCAGCATTCCACTTAGTGAGCATAGTTGACTGACTGTGCACACGGTTTGAATGAAGTGGATTGGCATCCATCCATCAATCCCAGTTGTAGTGCCAGTAAATCAGATGTGCAAGGTGATGTTTGAGCCACAAATGGCAGTGTGCTTTAATAAATACACCTACTGTGAAACAGTGATAGTCATTCATCTGGATCAAGGTCTTGTTGTAATGCTTGGTTTAGTCCCATTTTACATTCCCATTTTGTCGTTTGACTCCAGTACTTTGAAAATAACGTTTAGAAATAAAAGAATAAAAGGACAGGACAATTGTTGTTTAATCATAATATACTATCCCATACAATACAGTAATTTCTTAAATATCCATGTCTTTAAATTATCTTTTTATGTGGTTGCAGTAAGACCATTACATTAATGTTATCTTTTCCTCATTACCCTTTATTTATTGTGTTTGCTATTTATTCTTTGTTTTGTTCCTTACAAACAACTTTGTAAGTTTGTTAGGATCTTTGATTGGATAAGTGGAAGATGAGTATTTAAATATTAATGAGGACGCAGAAAGACCAACTGCCTAATTTTTAGAGTCCAACTATTTCTGTTGGACTTACTGTGATTTTTGGTATAAAACCAGATATTAAAGATTGTTGAAAGGACACTGTATCCAGTTCCAGTCTGTGTCAGTCATACTGTCATGTTTACTGTACTGGTATAAAAAGTTTTAAAAAGCATTGCCAGAGTGGAAACTAATTTTAGCCTGTGGTGTAGTTCTGAAGTGGGGTTCATTTATTGAGATAACCTCAGAAGAAAGACTGGAGCCATAAGCTGATATTTTGTGCAGAGCCAGATAAAGAGGAGAGCATTTGATCAGTGACCGCATTGTGCTGCCTCTATATCCGTCATCCTCTGACCACGACACTGTCCCATCCACAGCTGTGGGAGTCTGCCCATAGAAAAGCCCTCAACTGTGAGCCGTCACAAAAAATACCTAGTCATTCTGTCCTGCTTCAATCCAAACATACTACAGTGTAGCACCGTTATCATTACTAAAAAGCTGACATTTGCAATGAAGTTTCTGAGCTCAAGTATCTGGCTGATCTCTCTCAACCTCCAACTTAATATTAAAAAAAAAAGATCACAGTGAATGGCAAGTGTGTTGTGTCTCTGGAATGAAGAAAAAAGAGCCTCATTGTCTGTGGGTGTTGTGACTGGGATCTAGCTGTAGGCTCAGTGACCTTTGAGGGATGAGGTCAATGCTCCCATTGCATTTTAGGACACTTCATGAAGTGAATTGTGCTAAATGATGTTGCTCACCATTGGTGATTTTAGGCCCTTTAAAAAAAAAAACAATTACAAGTCCAAAGGGCTTGGTAAAGGTTTAATATTCTGTGTTGCTGTCGCCAATGCTGTGCATCTGTAATCCAGTAAAGGAAAGGGTTAACAGAAACAGTTTTGGCTAATTGTGTTCATCGTTATCCAGTGAAAATACTGATTTAGCAAAGGGGGGTTAACACTTTTGCAAGGCACATCACATTCTCATTAGGGGCTGAATCCCCCTAAAGGCCGGATCCTAGAATCGCCCCTTTTGCCCACTGTTGATTCCCGGCTGTGTGTTTGTGAGAGCTCGCGTTTTTCCTAACAGAAGTAATTAGGTACAACGTCTTTCCTTATCAAACTGCTGAACACAACCTTATTAAGGAGGTGTAATCTTATTCTCTTTATGATCTCTTTTTAGTTTTTGAATGATGTCATTTTAGTTTTAAAAGTTAGTCAATTTGTAACTTTGCAACATTTGGCGTAACACAGCAATAATCATATAGAAAAGTTTAACTTACAAAAGAAAAAAATATAACTGTTTTATATTAACTTACTTGATATTGTATCTCAATACTTGCACATTCCTGATATTATCAGTGAAGCATGTACTTTGGCATTTAGAACAAATCTTTGTGTTTTGCATCACCTTCACAATTAGAGAGACTTCAAATTAGGGAAAATTTGATTCGTGGAAAAAACACAGCCCAACCCACTACACTGGTTCTTTAGTTTTGTTGCTGGCACAGGTCCATGGGAGTCAGACGATATTAATAATAATATATGTAATGATAATAATGTTCTTCCGCTGATGGGCCACTCTGGATTATTCCATACCTCAGCCTTTAATCCTTGTTTGGAATTCGGCTCAAATTGACCCATTTCAAATTTTTACAAGAAGAAAAATGGTTACATTTTATCTACCTGATAATCAAGGCCTTACCTTATTTTCTGGGATAAACATGTATTCCAGACTCAATTGAGAAAATTATTTTGGAAATGGCCACTTATGTTTTTTCCATAGTGGATTTTTAACATGAATTATAACCCTATGACAAAAAAACAAACCACACTTCCATGTATATTTCTGTTTTGGTTGATATGTATGTGTAAGCACAGTGTGAGTAACGATGCTCCAAAGACAAATTCCTCGTATGTGTCCTCATACCTGGCGAATAAAGCTGATTCTGATTCAGATTCAGATTTTTAATTGTGTTCTCGTAGAGACTGATTGCATTCCCTAGACATATATGTTATCTCAATTGTTGTGAAATTGAGATAAAGACAATATTTGATAATAGATTATGAAGTCAAATTGTATTTCACAATTGTTTTTAAAAGCCCAAATAAGTCACGGGTCAGTTTAACCGGACAGGGCCCCGACAGTGAAGACAATACAAGGGTTAAAGACTTTGCTGCACAGAATGCAAAGACTCACAGCCCTGGTTACGGGAAGAAAAAGATGCCTTTCACTTTCAATTCCCCGACCCTGTAGTAACAGTATGGTATGTGACGTTTTGGCATTTTCAACTGATGTACTGCACATTATTACCTACACAATGTAAATACATTCATTGTTCATGCGTCAATGCAATGTGTTTTCCCGCTTACATTGGAAAAATTAACTGAAATGCTAGGCTTTGAAAACAAATGGAATTGATAACAACAATGTCACATGGTAGAACTGAAGGAAGGACTCAATCAAAAAATGCAATGTACCACAACATGCTAAACCACTCCCTCTATAAAGACTTTGATATACAAATCCAGAATATGTGACTCTAACTAATGAGGCTTATTAAAAGCTTTTTTCCCCCTCTATTGATTTTGTGGCTATAGCCTAATTCTTGTCACTGTGTATCTTTGCATTTTTATTAAGATAGGCAATCTCATACTCCTTCCTAAAATGTGTTCGCAAAGCTGTGTCTCTTAATGTGTCTTTGACCACAAGGAGGCAGTGTTGATCTGTTGGAAGGGAAAAAGAAGGCCGTCGTCATATCAAGGTGGTCATTTAACGTAAAAGCAGGTTCATTGAAGTATTGAGGAGATATACAGCATCTTTGGCCACTCTATAGGCCTACTAAAACTCACAGCACAATATGGAAGCACATATTATGTATGCAGGGAAATGGGGTCCCTGAAGCACTTTACAGTTTAGTAAATAAAATATCAAAGAGGAATGGCAGCCATACAATTTTTTATATCTGTTCATAACACAGCGTTGTTGTTGTTTTTTGGATTAAGGAAAAAATATTCAGGAAGAGAAGTGCAGGGCCTTGTATACTTCTGCGACACAACGTCCACTTGTGGCAAAGTGATAATGTGGTAAGGGATACATTTAGTTGATAAGAAAAAACGCACTCAACATGATGGACAATTAGAACAAACAATTGGATTAGATACGGGTCTTGATACATTTTCTTTTATAAACTTTTGGTTGAAAAAACGTAAAGAGTTTTCAGCCATAGACGGTAGGTTACAACCTATTTTATACAGTCTGGGTACAAACTGACCAACAAAACAAATTCACTGATTACAGTTATTCTTTACTGTTATTATCTTCTACGCGTTACTACTGTGGCATTGTCCTTTATCTATGGGCATAACGTTAATGACATTGTGTGCAGTTTTAAGTTTAGTTCAGACGTTTACGAGCGGCTATGAAAGCATCACGTCACTATGGTAACTCAACGCATACTAGGACTTCTGACTGAAAGTCAGTGTGAAGAAATTTTAGCGTTAGCTAAGACAAAATAGAGCTAATTACGTATCTAAGTAAATAATAAAATCGGGACTGACAGGGCAAAAGCATGACGGACAAACTTGAAGAAGAACGTTTTTTGAAGAAGGTTGATAAAATAAGTGAGTAATATAGCAGTGAACATTTTTAACGCTAGCTAATGGCTAACATTATCTTGTGCCAGAATCAAGGGGAGCAAAATGAACGTTATTAGTTAGCTAGCTAGCTAAATAGCTTTACAATCGGGTCAAGTATTGTTTTACTAGCTAATGTAGAAACAGTTACTGTAAGTTAGGTTAACGTAACATTATCAATTCATTTAAGTTATTGTTGTAACGTTAGTTCATATATGAATGTATACAGTCCAGACATTGTTTTTATAAAGCCAAAAGTTAGACATTAACGTTACCACTTAGGCTAACGATACGTACTACGTTACTGTTTCATATTTGTGACGGTTTATTTTGTTGTAGCATGTCCACTTGGATGAGGTTATTGGAAAATTGTAACGTCATTTGTTTGTGGTAACATATGTGTGCAAGTAGGTTAGAATTAGGAAAATATGTATGAATTGTATGAAACTTGAATCAAGTCAAAATAACAATGTTGGTAAACAAAGTATATAAAATGTGCATTTTACAACACATGTGAATATATATATATATATATATATATATATATATATATATTATATTATGTGAGTATAGGCTCTAAACTGTAAAATATATTTTCAGGCGAGATAGTGAAGAATCTAAATTCCACTGATGTTGAAGTCCAGCAAAAAGCAATGGAGACAGCTGATTGCTACATTGCTGCCTTGGATGAACCTTGCAGGACAAAAGTAAACAAGACTACAATCAACACAAACCCACCACTTCAGCCTTCCTTGGTAAATACATGTGCACAAATTCACCCAAGTACAGTTGCACGTCCTCTCATGCTGTCTGTCTCAGTCTCCCTCTGTCTGTGCCTTGGTCTGTCCCTCGGTCTGTCTGTCTGTGTCTGTCTCTCTCTCTCTTGCCATCTCTGTCCCTCTCAACACATCACAAAAACACACACACAGCACATATTCACAACTTCTTGTCTATCTTTTCCCTTTCATTTGAGAAAGAACAAGGTGATGTACAGTAAGTACTGTAATGACTACACAGGTAGTTTTTTAAACATTCTATTTAATCTTTTTTTTCCTGTTTTTCAGGGTCTACAGAGTGAAAGTGCAGGTGAGTGGGTTATTTGGTTGTCCCTTGCACCTTAATTTAAACATTGTTTAAGCAGACGTATTTGTCCTTGTGCATAGACACATGTGGGCACATTCAGCAGTGAGTTATTTGTGAAAGGTTCGAATGCATTATGAAATGTTGAAACAAAATGGGTAATTTTTAATTGTAATTATTCGCACATTGCACACATAATTTGGGTAATATGAATGTAAGATGATTGCAGAAGTGACACTGATCTGTGTTTTTGTTTATTATTTTTAAAGAAATGGCAGAGCAGATTTTGAAAACAAATCCAGTGTGGCAGGGTTTACATTTTACGATGTAAATTGAGGGAGCAAAAGCAGTATTGACTCCAAATATTGGTCAAGAAAATCGGCAGACGTATTTATGCATCAGACAATGTGGGAGAAGCCACGCAATATTGCTTGGTATAGTTTAGGATGCAGCACATTTATATGCTGAGAAGTTGCTATGGTGATATTAACAGCTGTTATTACTTTGTTTTATTTATACCATCTGTCTAATATCTATGCAATATCTGTCTTTGGGAGAACCTTCTTAGCATTAACAATTACACACAGACCCTCTGGGTTTTCGATAGTCACCAAAGATGGGTGATCAGAGTTTTTCTCCGATGAGTTTTTATTAGACTGGACAGTATTAATGATTGGATTTTGCAATTTGAAGTATTGCCTGATTATTATTGCCAATATCTTTTGAGTTTTCTCCTTTTCTGTTCATGTTTAAGAGTTTTCCTTCCTTTGTTTTGTTTTACCAGTGAATTTCATGACGAATATGGAGAGAGATGCTGAAGACAGGAGAGTAAGGAGGATTGCAAAAGCAAAAAAGGCAACTGGTGTGTGATTCTCTGTTCCTTAAATATGTTGTAGGAGGTGAACAGTTTGCATACTTGCTGCTGTTTGGCAAGCAATATGTCCTTTTAAATGTTGTACTGTTTGTTACTGCAGCTCTCAAAGACAAGGGGAATGAAGCTTTTGCTCAAGAAGACTATGAAACTGCAGTGCAGTATTACAGTGATGGCTTGGCTGAGCTACGGGACATGCGGCCATTGTACACCAACAGAGCACAAGTGAACATCTTCAACTATGTTTTTCGGAGCTGCTTTTGTGTGCCTTTCAGTGTAACATAATGAAAAAACGATTTGGTTTCACAGAGGTTGCAGTGCAACCTCAGGGTCTGCAGCTATTTTGAATAAGATTGTGGCAATGTGCAATTAAGTTAATTTAATAATCAATATGTTCCCTTCCAAAGACCCAGCATCTCGAAAGTCTGCTCTGTGTTATATTAATAACCAAACAATGCTACACGGCTAATCACATTCTTTACTTTGTGAGCCCACTTGGGCTAAGTTTACTTTGTACCTGTTTTTTAATGCCCAGTTACCACCTGTCCAATGTTTCTATCTATTTAGGCCTTTATCAAGCTGGGGAAGTACAAGGAGGCCGTCAGTGATTGTGAATGGGCCCTGAAGGTAAGACCGAGCTGGGAACCGGGGTCAATGTCTCATTCAACACAGTGTCATCTAAGGTACCGTTCTTTGTGAAGCTTGGAGCTCAGAGAAGATATGTTTAGTGGGAAAATGGGTTGAATGGGTTAACAGTGGGCTATGCTCTGTCCGGGACTGCACTCAAACAGAAACAGGTACACGATACAGGTATTTAGCAGTACAGAAATGTTCTCTGGTGAGAAGGTTGTGTTTAATAAAGTGGACAAAAATTAATAATGTTCATGAGTTCTTCCTAATTTGGTAGTTAGTTTGGAGTTATGTTTTCTTCAGGTTACTCAAGCCAAATGCAAGTTTACAATAAAAAATACTTTCTCTAGTTTTGAACGACAACTATGCTCTATAAAGCAACTGTGATTTTCTATAATATAATATTATATATCCCATATAAATCTACTGCCGCGAAAATGTTTTTGTTTAAGTAAGCACCAGATCACAGACACCTACAAAAAATAAAAGTTTTACAAACAATTTATTTATGGTGTTTTTGCCACAAGATTGAAACCAGCTCGATCCAAACTGGAATGATTATATTGTTTGTAGGCTACAACTTTTCTTTTTTGTAGGTGACTGTGATGTGGTGCTTACTTAAACAAACATTTTCGCGGCAGTAGATTTGGGAAACGATTTGAAAATCGCCAGGAATATGTTTGTGATTGTGTGACAAATCTGGTGACAGAGGCAGGCCACAACGGCAGGTTAGGTGAACACAACATAGGGAAACCAGTAGGGGTATAACACCGGTAACATACCCGTATGACAGAGTGCACGGAACGAAGCTTTGTGACTAGCATCTAATGACTAGCAAGCACTTTTCTACCGCTGCTGCCGTACAGTGAGTATCTTCCTTGAACGTACGCTGCAGCCGGGTGCTAAACGGCTTCCCGCCTCCACCCTTTTCCTCTTCAATGCCCAGCGCCATTTATTTTGAACTCCTTTCTCAACTAAGGCTGTAGCTACGTTTTTTTTAGCCGCGGAGACCACACACCACACACTCACTTTTCGGCAAGGACCCATCCTACTTTGCATCTGATTGGCTAGAACTTGTTTCATTGGTAGGTAGAAGTTTGATGATTGGTTAAACCTAACGTTTCAAAAACATGTGGACTTTTTAATTTATTTATTTTACTAAAATGGTCATGCCCCAGAAATCTGGCCTGAGTACTTTAAGCTCTGCGTTAGTTAGAGTTGGGTTCCTCTCATATGATTGGTAGGTGAAATCAATTGATTCACATGCAAGTTCCCAAATTTACTTATTTATTTTTCTTCACGGCCGCACGCCGGAGAACCGGCACAGTGCTGGAGTACTTTAAGCCTTGTAACACATTTCTGGAGTGAAGGGTGTCTCTGAAGTTCAGATTGAACATTTCTGAGACATTAATTCACCATTATGTAGATGTGTTGATGATGAAGCACTTTAACTAATACACTCGTTTGATCATTTCCTCTCTGTCAGTGTAATGAGAGGTGCATTAAGGCATACCTACACATGGGGAAAGCATATCTGGCATTAAAGAAATATAATGAGGTAAGAATGATTTCCTGTCATTACATCTAATGTTTTTTTTTATAGGCATACATTACATAACTGGAAAAGTAAAGTATTGTAAAGTGCATCATAGTTTTCTCTATACCAGTCTTGTGCTGAGATACTGTTTTGGAGTGACCAGAATCATATTGATTTCCATAAGTTTAGAAGTAAAGCATATCGTATAACCAGTAATGATCAAAATCTTTCTTGTTTTCAGTCCAGAAAATGCTTTGAAAAGATTGTGGAAATTGAACCTGTAAGGGAAAAGATGGTCAAAGGTAAAGACAATTTAAATCTTTCTTTAGGGGTTAGGAAAACTTTAATATATTCATATATTCATTACATAGTCCTTTAGTGATAACTGCCCTCATTTGTAATGTATCATTTACAACTGTTTTAAATTGGTCCACATCTATGTTTCCCCCCCACATGATTGAGTTTGATTATTATTCCATTAAATTAAATAATTTAATTAATTATTGTTGGTAATGGTCTTGCCACATATACCTCAAATATAAAGTTAGACTGGAGCCCATCAAAAATAGTGGACACGCTCCATTGTTGTTTTCCAGTGATTTAAATGCAAGGCTTAATGCTACTGAAGCCTACTGTCACTCTTTAATTGCCCAGGCAAAACATAGATTTTTTTTCTTCCCAGTAATTATAATCATAAGTTGTTGTTTTTTATAGAATAGCTTTTTGTTTACAAATACTTTTGAAAATTATTCATCCAGCTATAAGCTCTGAAAAATGTCTCGAAACATATTGTACTAAATGTTTGGTCAGAAACTAACCTTCCTTTACTTTGTGGCTATCATCACACATACACTACCGGTCAAAAGTTTGGGGTCACCTAGAAATTTCCATTGCTCTCCATTATAAACAGAATACAGTTGAGATCAGTTGCATGTTTGTTTGTTTTTTTAAAGATTATTTTTTGGGGGGGGGGGG
>NC_045735.1:26142268-26166504 GCF_008692095.1 Etheostoma spectabile | reverse complement strand
TCCCTTTTTATAGTGGATAGACATAAAAGGGGGAGAGAGATGGGGGATGACACGCAGCAAAGGGCCATAGGTCGGATTCGAACCCGGACCGTTGCAGGACTCAGCCACCATGGGGAGAACACTCTTACTTGGTGAGCTAGAGGCCGCCCCAGTTGCAAGTTTTCTTTAACCAGGGCAGCAGATTTCAGATTACATTATGTGCTAACATAATTGCAAAAGGGTTCGCCAATGTTTTCTCAGTTTGTTTTTTAAAAATGATATCAGATTAGTAAACAGAATGTGCTTTTGGAACATTGGGTGAATGGTTGCTTATAATGGGCAATATAGATATTACATTAAAGATCAGCCACCCACTCAGATCAGCTGGTATTCTGTCTATAATGGAGTGGTATGGAAATTTGTAAGTGACCCCAAACTTTTGACCGGTAATGTATGTACACCATTTTGCAGTCTCTTTGCTATTGTCCTATGTGGTGCAGCATTACATTTCTAATACTTTTGCTTATGCTTACTCCTATGGTGGTATGATGGTAATAACTTTCTGTCAGATCACAGTCTGCTTTCTCTTCTTTACTCTTTGTCTGCTTTGCTTTCTCCATGCAGAACACCTAACCCAGGTAAATTTGGAAGAGGTTAGAGCGAGTCAGGAAATGAATGCAATGCAAGAGTTTGACAAGGAAGAGGCCGGCGCCACAAGAGTGCCCCAGCTGCTGGAGAAGCTGTCAAGGCCCGGCCAGATTCCCTTGTACTACTGTGGAGGATTGGAGATTCTATCACAAGCAGTGACTGACTGTAAGTGTACTTTTGGGAGAAGTTTATTTCTACAATTATACTTTACCTTTAATCTCTTTGTACACACTCTTACTTCAATAACCTATTTCACTGATCCACCAACTGTATTTCCCGATTCTATTGCTAAAAGTATCAGAAAAATATCAGCCTTTAGGCTAGGGTTACGAAGACTCTAAGGAGAAAAACAGTCAATACTCACAGTGAGCGTTTTTGGGCATGGCATCAAGTGAAACAGGGCAGCTGCAAAAGCTGATTGTTTCATGTCTTGGAATGGAAGAGAGCGGAGACCTAACACTGTCCATCACTGATTTCTCTTCATGCTCCATTTGCTTGTCACAGTAAAGCGCCTTTCCAATATAGAATATAAAGCCACACTGACAGAGCAAAACCTCAGGATAGGTACAGTATATGTACCATAACACTATAAAATTACACTAAAACAGCTGTACATTGTACATTGTAGAACAATGTTTGTGTTTTTATTTCTTTACTAGATCAATAAAAACAAGTTGTCTGCTATTTGGCAATACCTGGAGAGGAATAAAACTTTCAATTCTGGTATGATTTGATCTGTGACCTGTTTCTGATCATCAGATTTATCAGAATTAGACCTTCCCTTGGTGTATTCTGTAAATGATGATTTAATTTGGTTGCTGAACTGCTGAGTGGGCTGTTCCAAGACAGCAGTGTCAGCTGTTCCATCAGTTAAGTGACATGAATAAAAAACTTTAAAAATTAAATGACTAACATTAAACTATTGTATGAGCTTGTGGTGTACAGGTTTGTGTATTTGGTGTTATTTGGTGTTATAGGAGATATAAAGGGAGGTTGTTATGGGATGACAGCAAACACTACATTATTAAGCCTTCTGGGGCTGTCTTGGGTGCAATTTAATGCAACACCTGAGATAGCAGGTGTCCATTCCATCACCTCAGTGGCAGTACCTGCATTCAACCCTGTCAGATTTAGAGTAGTTAAGCTAGTGAATGGTAGTATCTGTCCGTTGGCTTTGTAGATTTAAGACAGCCTAGCCTGAGGTACTGTAGATGGACAGCGTAAGATGCCAGGATTACCTTTGCTGCTATCGTCTCGTCACATTTCTTTCACTTTTTTTTTCTTGAGTTTATTATAGTTGTTATACTTTATGTAGAATAAGCATATCAGTTTTATATTGCCACTAATTATTTTACCTAAAGAAATGAAAACCATGACGGAGATGGGTTTGACTTTTTTGTACTGCATGGGTTTGACTTTTTTGAAGGCATATATTGCAAATAACACCATTTTGTGTTTAATTCATTCTTCTTTAAACACAGGCGTATTTCTAAGGTTGCAATGCAATCTGAATCACTTGCAAGGGCCCGTTCTCTGCCCAAAACATTGTCAGAGGGCCTGTTCTCTCTATGGACCCCAGTGTAACCGCACTGCCTGCACCATGTATATTTACGCCCCTGGTCAAGAGTGAGTTGTTTTCAGGGAACCAAGTATTTCTAGCAGTGTCCCTGAGCAAGAAAGAACCGCTCATAAAAACGTTGAAAAAGAACACGGGCCCACACTAACTCTTCATCAAAGTACCGCTAAAAACAAGAGACAACAAATCCCATGCTGCAACTTGATGGGGGAAATGATTCTAGACAACAAATCATATCTAGCTTTATCTTAGAACTAAGACAGTGCCTGTTGCTCAACGTTTCAGAAGAATGAAATCAGGCTAGACAGGAACATGCCTCTCAGATCCCTAATTTCTTCTTAGTATGGTAAACACAATTGTGATCTTGTGCTTGTGGAAAATTTGTTGGGCACATGATATTGCAAGATATGTATTTACCAAGTCCTCTACTGTATGAAAAAGGGCCATTGTAGACAGGCTGCAGCTGCTCTCCACCAGGTTGTTCACCACTCTCCTGTCAGCTGCTGATATTTTTGTAAATGATTTTGACCTAAGAAATGACTTTGAAACACCACACCACTGATGCAACTCGTTTTAGCTATTGCCAAAAGGCAGAAATTGTGGCTTTTGGAAAACAGGCTAGCAGTACAATTAATCAAGGTCAAAGGCTCTCTCTGTTATATTTCAGCTAAGAAAGAAGCTGTAAACAAGTAGTTCTGACATCCTACACACCATTGCTGCTCTCATACAGGACTTGTTTAATTTCCACACAGTCAAGACGGATGAAGTTGGTCATGTGAAGATTGTCGCTCAGTAAACCAAGAAAAATGACCAGTAAATCATTGTGTAGTGCTAACTCTCTATTTTTGTTTTAACTTGTATCACTGTTTGTAATACGCTGTATTCCTTTGCACTGGCTGTCCACTGCAGAATGGCAAACGTTTCTTATCAAATCACTGTTTTTTTTCTTCATTTAGGTGAATAAAAGTGTACTGTCACATGATATAATACCTGTCTCACAGTGCCATTCAACGGAAAAGGGCAAAACTTACATAACTCACAACTGAAATCTCAGCAGGGCTGACATTACAAGCTTTTCCCCCTAAAAGTGCTCTCTCACTGCCCTGCTCTACGTTCTATAGATGCCAACTCATTATAAGTGGAAAATAGACCATTCCTCTCCTCACCTTCATCTGTCCACATGTTTTATTTATTCATTTTTCTCATGCCCTTGACTGTAAACCATTGAACAAAGCAAGCTAAACTAAGAAAGACGTGTTGTGTTTCTCTAAAACCCACAAGGCTACCTGGTGTAATGTAGTTTTCTGCCTTCTTACACTATCTACTGTTCTCTTTTAACAGGTACAGGCCAGACCCTTTTCAGACTGAACAATGGCTTTAGTATCATCAACAGCAATGACACAGTGAGGAGGTAAGGAGACCAGAGGGAGAGGTAGCTGTCAGCCCTCAGTGGAGCTTTGACAGATGGAACCAGAGACAGGGGGATACAGAGACAATGATGGCCTAAACTAGAGAGATCATTCTCTGCCCGCCCTCTCTCTCTCTCTTTCTCTCTCTCTCTGGTTGTTTGCGTGATTGTGAGAGGAAAAGATGATCACACTGAAGATTGAGATGAGAACTGAAATGCGCAAAAGGCCCTGTGTTTTGTCTATGAAAGAGGGGTTATTTTGTACAAGATACAATTTATAACTCCCTCATGTCAGATCAGTAAGGTTATTATTAACTTGTCAAACACTTTTCATCTTGCCCATTATCAGCATTTGTCATCATTATTCAAGTTAGAACACATTGTCAGAGAGAGTGGGACAAAATTGTAGTCTGAGCTTGATGAAAATGGTCACTAAGGATACTGTTGTGAGAAATAGCCAGATGCAACCAACTAAAACCTGTGTAAGCCATGTCACAAAGAAGGCCAGTGCATAATTGCCTACTATAGAAAGTTTTAAAAGGAGTGAGGTCTGAATATTTTTATTCAAGGTGCTCCCTGGTACTGAACGCATAGGTCTCAAAAAAAGTGCAAAAACAAAGAAAGAAAACACAGTTTCTATTAAAGAAAAAAAGGTATTGTCAAGATGGCTAATGTTATAATTTATAACAGATAATGGGATAAGAAATCAGGCTATAACCTTCAGCCATCAAGAAGCAGCACATACAAGCTTCCTCAGGGCAGAGACAACATTTGCAAACCCCTTAGTAGGATAACAGATGCCTTCTCAGGTAGCATGCGAGTGATGGCCAAGTGGCTATGACACACAAGGTGCTTACATTAAATATAGATAAAAGGAAGGGCAAAGTGCATTATTATGTAAGTGTAGTATCAATTTCAATGCATACTGTACACACACTTTATTTTATTTATATAGCACTTTATTTTATTTATATAGATGTACTGAAATACATTTTCCTCATTCATTATTCTTTTGATAGAATGCTCTTTGGTACATACAAACAGGGCTCTGCTGCTGCACCACGATTGCTTAATATCCATATGAAATGAAATGGCATCTTGCCCTAGTGAATTGTGTTGAATTGCTATATGTAACATGACATGTCTGATACAAATAACAGATTTTTGACCCTAAAGTAAATATTGGACATGTATTATGTGTTACATTCTAATTTTGTAGTTTTCATTTAGTTTCCATCCTTTGTTGTCTTAAGATACATCTTTACTGGCATACTTTCTCTACAGTTGCCTGTTGCAGAAAACAAAGGATCCAGACAGCCAGGAGTTGTGTGTGTCTGTTCTGAAATTATGGAAGGTTATTTGTCGCGGAAACGGTATGTAGTTATTGAGTTACACTTTTTTTTCTGTCTTTGTCCAAGTAGCAATTTTCTCTTACTGAGTCAGCAGGAAATACAAATAAATAAAAAGTAATTAAATACTTATATAATCCTCATAGTGTCATTACTGCACAGCTTCTCCTTTGTCAAGCCTTTATTTGCATAAGCTGTGGGCACATCAACCGTTTGTGCTAGTTGTGATAATTTCTTTACAAGGCTATTCTCGTTTGTGTGTGTTTGTGTGTGTGTGTGTGTGTGTTAATACCATAAGAGCAACAGATTTCTTCTGTATCAACACAAGTATAGTGTTCATGTAATTGGGTTTATGGACCAGGTTGTTGTTTCTTTGGGAACATAACATGGTATGGCTCGTCCAGTAAGCTCATTTTTTTCATTCAAGTTTTCCTTTTGCTTTCAGATGAAAACCAAAAAATGTTGATGACATGCCCAATCACCAGGCAGTCCATTGTTCACTTGGTAACATCAGAGCATGTTGCGGTGCAGGAAGAATGCCTGGCATTAATATGCTTGCACTCACAGATGCCACATGGCAGACGTTTGGCCATCGACAACCTAAATTTGCACATGTAACACATTTATTTATGTTAGATTATAAGATGCAACTAATGAGATCACAAACATAGCTGGAGTAAGAATATACTCATATGTAGACAGAGATGGTAGGCTTACTGTATGGACTAATGAGCCAAATTATCTTGTAATACTTTTTTCCTTTATCTCCTCCCATCCCTATACTTTTTTGCATTTCACATTGTTCCCTTTCTAATAAAATCAGTCCAGGGGCTTTAGGTCAGCCCTGACAGTCAAACTGCCATATCCATTTAATGAGATTTCAAGACATATATATTATACAACATATTATCAGCTGCATATCAATATTATAACAATGCCAAAAAGTAGAAATACTGTTATATTCTTCTTTCTATCCTCTTTCTCTCACTCTTCTTTATCTTGCTCTATTCTTAATCTGTATCTAAAAGGTTAGTGAGGAACCTCATGGAGTGCATCTCAAAGCCAAAGCAGCAGCAGGAGAACACAGCGGTCAACATCCTGGAGAACTTTGCAACAGAAAACAAGTATTGCTCATATGCAGCCTAACTAAAACACCACAGTTATTCTCCTCACACTTTAAAACATGTTGAATTTGAGCTCTGGACGAGGAAATGCATAATTTCAGATACAGAATTCAGAATATGACCCACCAGATCCATGGATATTAAAAGCACTTTAAAATCTGCTGTTGCATCATGTCAGGAAGGGTCCTCTGAGAATAGGAAAGTGTGACATCTTTAATAATTCAATATGTGCTATCCAAGTGTTTATGTCACTTGAAAGCAAAAGGCCGTTAACCTGTTTTTTCTCTCTGGTGCCTCCATGAAAACAAAACATGAAAGAACATCCAGGCTCTCCAACACAGCAGGAAATAAGTTGAAGTGTCAAGCGGTGAAATGGGAAGATCAATTTTCTCTGTCTATAGCTCAAAGAGAGTTACTCAACACAAATGTGTTATATCCTACAGAGGTTTCTATTCAGTGTAAAAGCTCAGCTGGGTCAATGTTAGGCTTTCAAGGATATTTTTGGAGTAAAAACTAATACACTACACAACAGGTCCAAATTTCACATCAATTCCGAATCTCACAAATCTCTCTATATATAGTCTGGGTCTCTGGTGGTTTCAAATGCACTACAGGCACTTATTTGTTTAATAGGGGAAGGCCTTCAACCATTGTGAAAATATATTTCAAATACTTTTTCTTACAGATTTTGCATTCAGCTAAGGGACGTGTTGACAGACTCCGTTATTGTGCCATTTACAAAACTACTGGTAAGATATGTACTGTAGATAAAGTTTCATATTGATACACAGTATGCGCTGAATATGTATCAGTGTGTTTATGTGTCTGTGTCTGCACATCTGTTTTCTTCATTTTTTAGAGTAATATAAGCAAGTCCAATCAGCATGTCCTTGCATCACTGATATCAGCTGTTGGCTGTCTGGCTCGAGATGACGTCATCTGTCAAAGTTTTGCTCATGATCAAGAATGTTGGAAGGCCTTTGTGGAAGCCATTGTTAGTATCTTCACAGACTGGAGTCTTTGCATCGAAAAGTACAAATCACTTTTACGTTCAATTCCGATGCCACAGCACTTAACTACAAGAAGTACAACACCACAGTATAGTCTGAATGACACAATTAGACATTTTATATAGTCTTTCTTGGCTATTATGAAAATGTTTAGTTGGTTTTTATGCATTTAAATCAATGTAGATTATGTTGGCTGTCATTGCAGAAGCGGTGCAACGCATGTGAATATAAAGAGGTAATTTACCCTCTGCTTGGTTTGATCATCAACCTTTCAGCTATCACCTCTCCAATCATTCAGGTAAGACAAGTGATGCGTTATATTTACCTTGCCTAAGGTGTCAGTTATGCATGTCTATGAGTGCAAAAATTAACTTCTGTCCTTATATCTTGCCATCTTAATAGTGGGAACTGTTTTAACTGATGCAACGATGATACTGTATCTTAGGTTGAGCTGAATCATCAGGCTGGGGGCCACCTTAAAAGAATTATATGTTTTGACACATAATTCACTCCACACCCCTTCAGAATATACTGTTTAGTAAAAAGCATTTAAAGCCAATGGACAAGGGAAGAGGAGGGAGCCATGATGTGTGATGTCACCTATTCAGGGATGAAATGTAGGTGAAAATTGGTTTAGCCACGTTTGCTCTCCACTCTGTAGGAACATGCTGTTTCACTGTGTGACTGCTGCCTGGGCCTGCTGAGGGATAGTGACGGAGGAGTCATAACTGTGAGTGAACTTTACTTTAGCACTATACTAAGCAGGATTTCCCACTAGTTTTCTGAAAGCAGGGCGGCTCGGGTGAAATAGACCTAGCGCGTTTCTTGAGCAGAGAGCTTCACCCACGATTCTGGGACGCAGTGTGACGCGGGTGCTGAAATATCAAGCAAGCATTGACTTGAATGGCTGCGATTGCTTGTGGGGGTCGCGGTGCACCTGGAATGCAGCGCAGACACTCCCAGTAGAAAAACACATTAAGTACAGTAGTTGTTTCACTGTATCATAACTACCATACTGGTTGTACTACTCTATTACTGGTTGTAGGAACAAGGAATGTTTGAAAAATATATTAGTACGGAGAAAGTTGTACAGACACTTGTTTAAAACTTTCTCTTGTTTGTTTTCCTAACATCCTACAGGGCATAAAACCATCCTTGGACAAAAATAAAAGAAGTTTGTCTTGAGTAATGGGCCTTTTCTTGTGAGCACACTGACAATGTGCCCCAAAAGGTGGAACCAGCAATCCATAATGTTCAGATGATTGTATATATGTGTCATTACAGATGATTAAAACTTCAGCTCCAGGTGCTCTTGTCTGTGCTAATGGCTGTTGTAGCAGTTTCACCATGCCTATGCAATGCCCTCAGAGCCCCACATTTCCAACCATCTGTCTCTTTCCTCAGTTTTAGTGTTCACTCACCGCTTGGCTGGAACCTTTTCCTCATTGTCACCTGAATTCAACATTTGTATTGAATATCCTGAAAGTTTTTCTCTGGTCTTGTCTTATCTTGACTTCACTTTTCTCTCTAATACATCATAATGGTTACAACAAAGCCCTGAAGCCCAAAATATTGCTGCTGGGCTGTTTAAAAATAAAAACGTATGTCCATTTAGGTTTAGCTTTCTTGAGAGAAAGTATAATGAGCACGCATGCATGAGCCAAGGAGTGTTAGAAACTACCTAGTTTGTCCATGCCATTTACTGCTATTGTAGTCACTTTGCACCAACCGTGAAAGAAAATGCCACTCTAGTAAAAAATGTAGAAAACATTCAAAGACTAAGCCATTAGGAGGCAAAATAACTCCAAAACAAGCTGACAGACACACAGCCGAACATATAGTATAACTGCCGTAAAAAGTTGGCCATCATGTAAGCAAACAAATTCTTTAAAAAAAATATAACAGACTTAAAGCAACAATATAATCATATTGGAGCTGTAGTTGGAGTATGTGGTAGGCTCTTAACTCGGATTTGGACTCGTGGTTTGATTGTTTTGCCATATTGCCCACCTCTACTGGGGAGGCAGTGCACAGTGGGTTAATCAACGTGCTGGGAAAATGGCTGCCTGCTGCTGCTATGAATGTGGCTGATGAGAGCAGTGACACTCAGCTGAAAGCTGAAGTGGTTAAAAGGGAAGATTATCACAAAAAAAAAAATAAGTATCTCCAATTACTAATTTGCACAGTAAATACCCTTATTTTGTTGTCTTTCTTGACTAATTCATGCCCTCAAGTTATTTTATTCACACCCTCAAATTACTGTTTGTTAAAAAATGTGATTCAACAGATCCCCTCAGCAAGACAAAGCACCCATGTGTGACCTCTAGATCTTATTTGCTTCTAATCTTATACTTGTTCCCATCGTCTTTTCTTTTTATTATCCTGTCTTTGAAAGGTTCACTAACATTTTATGTTCAATCAAATATGTTTTCAGGCAAGTCTATCACCATCTTTACAATTGACTCTGTACTTTATTGCTCCCTCCATAAAGACCTTTACACCTACTGATTTCACATTTTTTCCCATTCCTATTCCCCATCTTTTTTCCAACTATTCTTCCATTCTCTTGGTCTCCGGTAGGTAGGTATCCTGTCTTTTTCTCTGCTGTGTTTTCCCATCCCTATTTCTTCTTCTACATTTATGTTCCCTATTATCTCCGTTTCTAATGCCAACATTCTTCTCTGTCTTCCAGAGAGCCACAGGCGTGCTGAGCAATGTCCTCCCTCAGTCCCCTGAGGCCATTCAACATGTTATTCAGGGGAATATTGTCCGGACCATGCGCAGGCTGCTAAAGGTGCACAACTGTACATATTATACAGTACAAGTATCTGTGAAAACATCATCACTTATTTGTATTTTACTCATAGAAGGATATTCTATTTCCCAACTATCTTTAAATTGATTCGTTATTCTTAGAACAGCCCATAACAACATGTATAGTACCCTTAAACATCCCTGTCATGATGAAAGACATGATGAAAACATGCTATTGAAAAAAACAACTATGTTCTGTACTTATATCGACGTTTCTGAATGGGCTCAATATTTGAAGTAGGTACTCTTCTACTAATTATACTACAGTTTAGTTTTTGTCGGCATGACGTTAAAGTTTACAAATATTCATTGAAATTGTTTGATGTCTTGTTTATTTTGTGTCTGCCTACCCAGGGAACAGGGCCGACTGCCACTAAGTACGCCATTAAGACTCTGACTGTGTGCACTGCTGCCAGTCACTCGGCACGGGAGGAGCTGCTGAAGTCTGATAAAAGTGAGAAATGACTGTCGTGTATTTCTTTTACAAGCTCTTTCATTAGCTTATGAATATTTAAGGGTTGACCAAATATGCAAAATTAAGTATGTGTGTTTACATTTGTATGCATACTGCATGTATGTGAGTGCACTGTGCATTATATTTGTTGATTTCCATGTCATTACATGTGTTTGCTAATAAATCAAAAACTCTATTCCCTTCTTCTTCCCTATACATTTATTGTTCTACACAGAGCTGTCTATTTTGCGTCATTTGCTGGGTTCAAGCTGTGATGAGATGGTGTCAGGAAATGCAGCCCTTTGCTTGGCCCACTGCTTTGAATTGGACGGAGTTGCCAGCACCCTGCTGGGTACTGATATTGTGCTGCTGCTGCTGCGCCACGCTGCAGGGGACACTAAGAGGACAGCTGTGCGGCAAAATGCAGCGATTGCTCTGGGGAAGCTGTGTCAATCTGAGCCCAGGTGCCCGCTCACCTCTCTCTATACAGTGAGGGAAAAAAAGTATTTGATCCCCTGCTAATTTTCTACGTTTGCCCACTGAAAAAGAAATGATCCGTCTATAATTTTATTGGTAGTTTTATTTGAACAGTGAGAGACAGAATAAAACAAGAAAACCCAGAAAAACGCATGTCAAAAACGTTCTAAATTGATTTGCATTTTAATGAGGGGACTAAGTATTTTATCCCCTCTCAATCAGAAAGATTTCTGGCTCCCAGGTGTCTTTTATATGGGTAACAAGCTGAGATTAGGAGCACACTCTTAAAGGGAGTGCCCTTAATCTCAGTTTGTTACCTGTATAAAAGACACATGTCCACAGAAGCGATCAATCAATCATATTCCAAACTCTCCACCATGGCCAAGACCAATCAATCTCCCTTGGCCTGGGGCTCCATGCAAGATCTCACCTCGTGGAGTTGCAATGATCATGAGAACAGTGAGGAATCAGCCCAGAACCACAGTCACCAAGAAAACAATTGGTAACACACTACGCAGTGAAGGAGTGAAATCCTGCTGTGCCCGCAAGGTCCCCCTGCTCAAGAAAGCACATATACATTCCCGTCTGAAGTTTGCCAACGAACATCTGAAGGACTCAGAGGACAGCTGGGTGAAAGTGTGGTCAGATGAGAACAAAATGGAGCTCTTTGGCATCAACTCAACTCGCTGTTTGGAGGAGGAGGAATGCTGCCTATGACCCCAAGAACACTATCCCCACCGTCAAACATGGAGGTGGAAGCATTATACTTTGGGGGTGTTTTTCTGCTAAGGGGACAGGACAACTTCACCGCATCAAAGAGATAATGCACGGGGCCGTGTACCGTCAAATCTTGCGTGAGAAACTCCTTCCCTCAGCCAGGGCATTGAAAATGGGTCGTGGATGGGTATTCCAGCATGACAATGACCCAAAACACACGGCCAAGGCAACAAAGGAGTGGCTCAAGAAGAAGCACATTAAGGTCCTGGAGTGGCCTAGCCAGTCTCCAGACCTTAATCCAATAGACAATCTGTGGAGGGAGCTGAAGGTTGAGTTGCCAAACGTCAGCCTCAAAACCTTAATGACTTGGAGACAATCTGCAAGGAGGAGTGGGACAAAATCTCTCCTGATATGTGTGCAAACCTGGTGGCCAACTACAAGAAACATCTGACCTCTGTGATTGCCAACAAGGGTTTTGCCACCAAGTACTAAGTCATGTTTTGCAGAGGGTCAAATACATAATTCCCTAATTAAAATGCAAATCAGTTTATAAGATTTTTGACATGCGTTTTTCTGGATTTTCTTGTTGTTATTCAGTCTCTCTCACTGTTCAAATGAATCTTCCAATAAAATTATACACTGATCATTTCATCATTCAGTGGGCAAATGTACATAATCAACAGGGGATCAAATACTTTTTTCCCCTCACTGTAAACCACATGCCTTTGATTACATTCCAGAAACTAACCTGAAGGAGCATTGATAGACAAGATAAAATGCCTCACTGAAATTAGATAATGTGATGTTTTGGCTCTGGTCACACATTAGGCAAATATATTTACTTCTGGCTCGGGACAACCTGAACTATGTGTGTGATTAACCTTATGAACAATGAAAGCCAAAACTTCAGAACTTTTCTCTTAATATTTGCAGTTGGTTAACTTGTTAATCATGATGGAATGGTTGATAGCCAGCAGCAGATTAAGTCATGTCTTTATTGCACTGAATGCATTTTTAGATTCTGTTTTAACTTCATGATATTGGTCTCAGGTTTCAAGTCAAGTTTGGGATCTGGTAGTAGTTATTGTTAAATTTGTTTGATTGTTTAATCAAACTTTAGTTCATTTAGTGAATTGTCATTGCTATCTTGCTATGTGCTAACACTGAACACACTGTCACTGTGTTTTCTTTTAATACGCTGCTGTCTTCACTTCCAGACATGTGAACAAACTTCGAGAACTGCAGGGCCTTGAGATCCTGCATTCCTGTATGAAGCTCATCACATGAACCCAGTACATCATTTTATCATCTCCTCGCTTATTATCAGTCTTCTTGTATATTTAGCTTGGGCTATTGGCGTATTGGGGGAAACAAAAATTCACAAAAAAAGATTTTGGCTGTTCTTGTGCTTATTTTTCTTATATGGTCGTGCTTTTGTGAAAAACACTTGTGTATAGAGCTGGGTGGAGTCAACTTGATTTCTGTCTGTTATATATGGTGGCCGACAGGGGCAAACCAACTGCAACTTCATGAAATACATGCAAATAGGCAAAACACAAGCAAATCAAGAAAACATATTAATTTAACACATGCGCAGCATTTAGCCAAAAGCACATGTGTTTCATTAAGTTGCAGTGCATTTGCCGGTCGGCCACCATAACTATAAGATTAGAATATCATCAATATTTTATAGCAGAAAATTGGTCTGAATTCTAAATATATGACAGAATACACTGCTAAATCAAACAAGAGTTTGCTTCTACAGTGATACGAGTGGTACTGCTGGATTGTAAAGGACGGATATTGATATTGGCAGCATTAACATACTGATGGGTTTTTCATAGGGGAATTTACTCATCCGTCTGGAAGGCCTCCCTTATTTACCATGAGACCAATTATTAGGGGTGCACACTTCAGAAAATGTCATCATTCGATATGTATATTTAGGCTCACGATTCAATTCAAAATTGATTTTCGATTCAAATATGATTCTCAATTAAAAAAATAATTCACATTATGTAAATATTTTTTTCCCAGGATGTATACACGCATTACACAAAAAAAAAAGAAATCGATTTTGCCGACCCCTATAAATTCTGGAGTATACTTATACCTACAGTCCTGGCAAAAGTCTTGTCGCTTATCTTTTTGTAGAAACACCTGCTATTACCTGACTTTTATTAATCAATTGTTGTAAGAATATCTCATATGAAAGCCAAACCCTCCCAAATGATGTTCAATGCACTGAAATAATTAGTTTCACTAAAAAAAAGATTTATTTAAACAGACAGAAAGGTCAAATTTTGGCAAGACAAATGTTTGTCGCCTCTACATAAATTGAACAAATTACTACAAATACTAAAATAGTCAGCAAATTAATAGGGTGCTGTGATCCAAATTTAATATCTTGTGTGACTTCCATGAGCTTGAAGGACTGCATCCATGCGGTTTGGCAAGGATCTACAATGTATTGATGAAGTCATCAGGAATAGCTAGGAAAGCAGTCTTGCATGCCTCCCAGCGTTCATCAATATTCTTTGGTTTGGCTCCATGCTTCCTCTTTCATCCTCCCCATATGCTCAATGATGTTCATGTCTGGTGACTGGGCCGGCCAATCCTGGAGCATCTTGATCTCTTCCCTTGAAGACTTTGAAGTGGAGATGGAAGTATGCGATGGAGCACCATCCTGCTGGAGAATTTGGCCTCTTTTATGGTTGGGAATAAGAGGTAGCTAAGATTTCTTGGTATTTGAGATTATGATGTTGCCTTCCACCCTGAGATCTCTCGCACACCCCCATACTGGATGTTACCCACAACCATGATTTTTCGGCGACGAAACTTCTGCAATATTGCGGCAACTGTGGTGTATTCACAGAAGATTCTTTGAAAAATCCACTTTCTTCCACTTCTCCAGCGTCCAACCTTTTAGCAGGCTGTGGGCCTTGGCAAATGCCACACGGTTTTTCAATTGTCTTTTTGTTCAGTGCTGGCTTCTGGGCACTGATTCGACCATGGAGCTATTTCGAGACAGAATCCGACAAACCTTTCTGGTTGACACAGGGACTTCAGGGGACCAGGTCTGGTAGAGCTCTGCTGCAGTGGAAAATGGGCTGGCCTTGGATTTTCGAGCCAACAAACGGTCCTCTCGAGCAGTTTGTCGTGCCTCTTGATAATCAAAACTTTAGTCTCAGGTAATCTTAGGCATGTTTGCAGATGTCTAGTTGCAGTGATGTGAAGGTCTAGTGTACTGGGGTTGTTTTTTACCCACCTGACCAATTGATCCATTATTAGTCACAGGTGAAGCTCATATGACAAGGCGACAACACTTATGTCTTTGCAAAAATTGACTCAATGGGCTTTACCAAGCTGTGAATATTAGAAATCTTTTTGACAGTTTCTTTTTGCACTGAAACATTATTACAAAGCTGTTGGGATTAAAATGAGCCATTTCTTGTAAATAAATCTTGATTAGAAATATATTTCAGCGGCACTTCAGGACTTTTGTCAGGGACTGTACTGTATCTCTTATTTTTTGGTTCTTTACCTGTGTGGTCGGTTTATATATTTTTGGGGTTATATTTCCAGAAAGTTGCAGTTGAGTTCTGTATATTTTACTGATAAAAAAACTACGGTGTATGAATTCTTTGTGGGGCAGTACTGGAAGGACAAATCATCTTGAAATAAACAAATTTGCGTTTTATTGCGAATGTTTACATTTAGACTCAGTTGAGAGGGTCTGCCAAATTTGCATGTCTTTGAAATATGAGGATTATTTTGTCCAGGAATTTAATGTTGACTTTTCTTTGCTGTGTGACAACAGCACTATCCACTGCACTCCAGTGCTGCTCTCACTACTGCATGTTGAGCCCAGCCACTATTAGAAGGTCAGAGCTATAAGTCTGCCAGCATAATGTTTGCACACCCATTGGATCTGGAATTATATTTGCTTTCACCTTAGCTTCACTATATTATAAAAAGGTCTGAGGTTATGATTTTAGGTGACTGAGAGTGTGTTTGTGGGTACAGGCTATGTGCAATTTTGCACCAACCTGTGATTGGAAAGCTTTTTTGGAAAAGGCAGACATCAACAATGTGGAAAACAGATGGTCTTTAGCCATGATAGTGATGTAGTTCTAGGAATGACAATGACAATATAGAATATGGCATTTTGATGCAACTCACTTTAAGTAGAAATTAATCTCAGGGTTTGTCATATAAAGTTTCAGTTTCAGTTATTTTTCAAATCACCGAGTTAAAGAGCAGATGAGAAGGTATCCTAATGCTTTAGAAAAATGTCAGGAATGTTAGCACTAGTCTGTGCCACCGTTGAAATAGTTTAACAACATCATAGTTAAACAATAAATGAGTACATTAAATTGAGATGGAATTTTTGACACTGTAACATCTGTAACATTTGTACCTGACTACGCAGTACCAGCAGTGGCTGGAAAAGGAACGCTTACAGAGAAATCTAATCCATGAACTGCAGAGGACAAAAGCCCCCTGTAAAGGAATGACGCCATTTGTGCGTGTCTGCAAACAACTGATACCTTCTGCTCAGTTGGATTGAACAGTAATCAGAACACTTATTCACTGGGGCTTGACTGATCGTAAACAAGACTGAAGAGAAATGAGGAGGTTTTACTGTTCCACGCTAGGATTTATCCTGCTTACAGGTATGTGCTTATTTTTGGTTTATTTTTGTAGCTACAGTAATTACCTATTATATGTTCCATCTCATTTGTGCATCTGCGTGTAAATGTTGAATAAATAGATACACCTTTAATTTCTTAATTTAAGGTACTTTCACAGTTCTCAATTTATGAGATGTACAGCCCTGAAGATAAATGTATTAGCGCATCTACAAACAGTGACACATGAGGACATTTTTCTGGATTCTCCCTTATTTTCTTTCTCATACATATAAGGGATTTTACCTGCAGTTTACACTTAAAGTCACAAATAGCAGCTACATATTTGCCCTTTTCACTTTGACGTAAGGCATGCATTTATAAATAAAATTTCTACTAACTGTGGAATGCCACAAGAACAAAAGTAAACAACTTCACAGAGTAAAAGGTTTCATAAGTAAATCTGTAGGTGGCTAATTACTACTCTATCTTATCAATACTGTAAAGAGAAACTTCTACCCACTTACAGCTGGGTTAATATAATTTGTTTATTTTCCTCCCACACAGTCTGTTTTGATATAGCATCTTGTAAAAAAGAGGTGTGGACATTATCTAAATTGATAACTGACATGATCAGATGTGAAATTGCCTACACAAATTCATTTAATTTCAAAACTGCCTAATATGACTGCTACAATAAACATCTCAACTCAAAGATGTTATTTCATAGCCATCAATCACATACCGAGGGCTGTGAACATCATTAACATTTTTTCTTTGACTTTGCATCTGCCACAACAGGGTTCAAATGATTAAATGTACCCTGTGGAGGTTTAAATGTAAATCGTCTGTTTTGCGATCTGTCAAACACATTGCAGGAATTATTTGCAAAATCCCTGCTTCTTTTTTTACGTTTATGCAAAAGCTACTTCAGTTCTTTCTCCCTTTTAAAATTTGTGCAGCACCAGATTACCGCATGTAAAACTGCTCATGTTGATAGTATTTTTCATCTTAGCGTTGCTCCTACTGCGTACCAGAGGACTGTACTTTACACTGTAGCCGTAATGATGCAGACATCTAAAAATACTGCCTAATTAGTAAGCATCCTAATTGATCAGCTTACACGCTAAGTGTCCACAATCACTGAGGGAGCACAAATGAAGTGGCGGCAAAACTGCTCCTTCCAATCATCAAAACATTGTTAGAGACGCATCCGATCTCGTCTTGAGCTAGTAGTTTGTGAAGCAACCTGACTGCCATTACAGCCCGGCTGTCAGACAGTGAAAAAGAAAGGGAGACCACGATAATAGTCTGCTAAAGAAATGTTTTTCCTTTTAAACAAAAAAAACAATCAAAACAATGTACAACCCAGCAAAAAATAAGGAAAAAAAAAACTCAAGTAGCTGACCATGCCTGGTCTCCTGACAACAAAAGCCAGATTGCTTCCACAAATGTAGCTCATCAGTGCAATCTGCACCTGTAACACAGCAATCAGGGACCCGTGGCCCACAGAAGTTCAGATGGCTAATTTAATTTCTCAGTGAATAACAATAAAGGCATGTTTTACCTTATATGTGTAGAATATCAATGAACCTCCTGATATAGTTTATATGGAATTTTTCACACCTCCTTCTGCTAGGTACTTACACACATCAACATAAATAGATGATGACACATATACCATGAATAATAGAACCAGAAAATAGCTGTTAAATTGGGACTAATTTGAGTAAATAGTAATGTCTAAACATTTTAGTTGAGTCTTGAGATGTAGTACATGTGACAGAAACAGCATGGATCTACAATACTAATGATTCTCAATTTAGTTTTATGCTACATGATACTTTTAGGAAGGACAGCTTGTCTTGGGGAAGAAATTTGAGTGACGTGTGTTCTTTTTCTCTTTGTAGTCTGGGCAGAAAAACAAGATTTCCAAGGTTACAACACAGAACAAACAAAAGGCACAACTGTCACAAAAGATCTGCTTTTGAAAAAGGATATCACGATTGGTCATGGCATGGAAGCAATACCTACAGAGAATAAACATCAGCACACTGCCAAGTTTCCAGAGGCGCTCGTGTTTGACACCAGACCAACAGCATTTTATGAGAGAACACAAATTACAAAGGAATTGGCTGTAATTGCATCAACGAGCGGCTTTGTTTCTAGAAATGGGCAAAACTCTCCATCAGATACGAGGATTCACACTAAATCAAAAAACCCGTTTATTTCTAATTATGATAAGGTGCTTTTCTCTTCCTCAAAAGCTCCATTTGAATCAATGATGAATGGCACCTCCGAGCCAGCGGCCTATTTGTCCACAGATGCACAGAAAGCCTCTCCTTGGCTTCACACTCTGCTTGATAACAGGAATCAGAGAAACACTGACTCTGTTACTCTCGCATCTGCTGACAGAGGGCCGGGAGTTCCAATCCTATCTGCATCTCATTCTCGTGTAATTGATAACCTCGCTGTGCTGCGTAATGACAATAATGACAAACAATCTCAAGTCAAGGACACTACGGGGATTTCAAAGCTGGAAAGGAATGAGTATCCATCTGATACCGTGCAATCCATCTTCCGCAGCGATACAGCAGAAGAGTCAGTGAGAGGAAACACCTTGACAAACTTGTGTTCGACCTGCCAGAAAGATCTGAGAGCGGTGTCCACTGAGAAACACCTGGCTCTGCCTGCACTGTCCCCTGAGGGCTCATCAGACTCTCTTAGTGTAGAGGGGCTCACTTTAAATTTCAGCCCATTTACATTCTCGTTACCCAGTTTACACCATCGAGCGGGAGAACAAGAAGACATGCTGAACAGAGACATCGGTAGGCAAAACATTACCAAGCATTCCAGTTTTGCAGTGAGGGAACAACTGGTTTACAAGCCGACACTTCATCCTTTATCCTACAATAGAACTGTGAATCATAGTCAAAGCATTTTGAACGACTCCCAAATCAAATCTTTTCCTCCTGCTGATGTGTCGTCTGCAACACAGAAAGACACCAAGAAACAATCGGGGCACACCTCTTCAAGTGAAACCTCGCTCACAGAGAGACTGATTCCAGCAACCCCCGCGCCTTATCGCTCATCAAAGTCACTCTATACAGTGAGGAAACAAGAGATGCTTGACAAAAAGGTGAGCATCGGGGACCCACAGTCAAAACTGATTTATTTCAGTAAGCATAACAAAAATGCTTCCCACAGTCTCTCATCAAACTTCAAAAATGTATTTGTCCAAAACCAACCTTTGGACATCAGCAGTGGGTCAGTCGGCAATTCGACTGATGTCACTGAAACTCCCACCAGCACTCAGAAAAGTGTTCTACCACACGGTGATCAAAGCGCTGAATCACATCCAACTCAAAGAATGAAATCAGTTGAAGCTTCTAGTGCAATAGCATCATTCAGCCTTAGTAGGCAAAGCACTCCTGAGTCTCCCTCTGTGACAGGTAGAGCTGATTCTTTGATCTCTGTGGCGAGGAGCCAAACAACAGCCAAACCAAGCTCTAAGACCAAAGAACCCATATTGACTTTGTTACTAAAGAATTCTGCCATCGAGTTTGCATCCGTAACTACAAAGAGATACCTGACAGACAAACATAATTCTCAGACAATTCTCAACACTGCAAACAGCATTGTTAAACAGTCTACTGTTGATCCCTCGGGACCGGCAAATGAAGCCCAAACTCCAACCTCGTCAACAAGTAAAGTTGTTGTGCCTTTGAAGTTGTTTTTTTCCGAATCAAGACAGGACCTTGGCGATGCAGTATCACCGTCAACTCCAACAACCCAATCAAGCCGGTCGCTCTCTGGGAGACCGACAATGAGCGCACTTCTAGGGAGTCAATCAAAAATCACTCGGGAGAGGACGTTCAATGTTAGCTATGATAACCGTGAGGCACCAACACAGCAATCTCTTGTAAAATATAACATGGATTTAATCACAGATGCACTAATGGTCCATAATCTAAAGCCGGGAGATAAAAATAAGCAGGTGTTGACTGTAGTTGCAGAAGACGAGGACAAAGAGATTCTCAAGATAGAGGGCAAGCAGGGTGAAGGAATTAAAGAGACAAAAGACATACTAAAGTTGCCGAAAGTTAAAGAGAGCAGGGACAATGAACAGTTGGTAAACAATAGAGAAGAATTATTGAACACGCACAGCGGGAAACAAGAAAAGATAATTAACACTAGAGTAGATATAAATCGAAATACAGACCAAAAGGAGGATAAAATGGAAGAGCACGAGGCCAAATCAAGCAGAGAGGAAGGCGGAGGGACCATAAGAGACGAGGATGTAACTTTGAGAAAAGACAATAATCCAAGACAAGGGGGAGTAAGAGACGCAGTTGCTGAAAAAACAGCTGTGACAAAGACTTCCACCAAAGATGTAGCAGAAAAACAGAGCCAGTCTTTGACGACGACCGGAGCAGAGGCTGGAAGAGAGGTAGAAGCGAGCGAGGAAGACATTAAACACAACAGAGAAATTGGGAGAGAGGACATGACAAATGTTCCCCTTGGACCTACCACTAATTCCAAAGAACATAACGGAGACAAAGGGAACACTGTCACAAACCTGTCTCCCATCCACGGTTTAATTAAACAGTTGCGAGCCCCTGAGCACAAAGGCATTCATCCAGGGGAAAATATTACAAAAATTGTGGAAATGAAAAATAAGCCCTTTTTCTATCAAGTGACAAGCAATCACAGACCGCTACACTCAACTTTGAGATCCCAGAGCCCGAAACTATCAAGAATGACATATTTTCCCACAGAGCCCCACACAGAGATTAAACACATGGCTATGCTTACAAAGCATGGAGAGACATCTTCACGTTCTAAAGAAAGCACCCAGAACAGAGTTCTTGAGTCTGTGTTTTCTGTGACTGCCATACCAAAAAGTGTCCCACGACTCTCTCAAGCATTTGGATTTAGCACTTCAAAATTTAGCGGTGCGTTGAAGCAAACAATTTCCCCGCACAGTAGTGCAACTAAATCAGCTCATCCTGTACTAAAAAGTATCACTGAAACCCCACGACTGGCAATCACAACAGAGTTCCTCAGGGCTCAGCCCCACTTTACAGCAAATAGCTCTACTCTCAGTGTATCAATTATTTACAGCATCTCAGATCATAAATTCAGTAATTTGGTTTCGAAAGAAAATTCCCTTTTTAAGACCATGATTGAGAGAGAGCAAACGGCACACATTATACCAGCGCGTGCATTTGATTCCAGTGTCAAGAAGCCTACCAGGCAAGCCATAGCTGCGGCCCTGCCATCTGCGGCCCACACCTCCAAAGGCCAGCCTCAACAAAGCCGGTCTTCCCCTGAGACAAGTCAGTCCGCCCCATCCATCTTTAACATGTCTTCAGGCCAGCCATGCTCATTTAAACTATTAGAGAAGACCCATTCAGATGCTTTGCATGGTGCTGTTGATGATAACGAGCAGAGATCTGTGCAGACCTTAATGGCATCGATGAGCCCTAAAGCAAAGAACGATCAATTTCCTTTCAGCAGCATGTCACCGCTGCCAAACCTCATGATGTTTGGAGATGACAGTTTACCTGGCACCCATCGCCTGATGGGGCTAACAAGATCGGCCTCAGAAAAAGAAATATTGAGGGCCAACTCTGACAGGGAACATTCGGAGTCCTTGTTAGGGACCGCTGATGAGGAAAATGAAACAGAGGAGAATGACAGTGTGCTAAATATGTTGACCGTGGGAGTTACAAAGCAGATGGCAGAGAGCAAAGATGAAAAGAACAGGTCCCATTTTATAGCACAAACCATTGAGAGGAGTAGAAACCATGCTAGTACCACTGAGGAACTCAACTATTTGTCTGTATTACAGACCGAGAAGCAAGCCGTAAAAATCACTAATGATGACAAGCGCAATGACCTGTTCAATGCAGATGGCAGTGATGATGCAAACAATACAGTGAAAACTACCATCGAGAATAATCAGCTTTCCCAGTCAGGAGGTTATAATGAAACAAGCACTCAGCCCGTCATGTCTGCAATTCCGAGCACTCACAAGATCGAGCAGGGAATAGATGCAGATTTTAAGCCTGATACAAATGATTTTGCTTTATTTGTGCTTGACAGAAATAATCAAACTGGCAACACTGCATTTGTTGGGTCAGATGGTCTGCCCAAAATACCCCAAATACAGGGTAATGATGTGACAAGCAATGCTATTTCTGAGCTTCATGCTACTGAAAAACAACATGATCCTTTCAAACCACAGGCCACTGCGGGTGACAACGCTCCCCCTGTCCCAGAAATTCATTTAGGAAGTCACCTTAAGGTCCGCAATATATCCACACAGCAGATTGCTGACCGGATTATTAATGGCACTCCTGAATTTCAGATAACCACAACTAAAGCCAATGACTTTTTGTCTCTGGCACCAACTGCTAGAACAAGCGGTCTCATTGTTTCCACAGAAGCTCATGAATCAGCGCTGACTACTAGTGAGAGTGTGCAATTTGTTATTACAAAGTCATCTCAAGCTGAACGTATGGTACAGTCCAATCATCATATTGAGCCTTTGTCACTGAGAGAGCCTCCCACAAGTGCCACTACTGACAAGCCCCCACCTGCTGTGAGAAGAAGAAAGACAACAGAAAGACAGAGTGTAGAGCAGTCTGTGCGTGAAATTTCTGTTCAGGCGACCGAACAAAACCAGCACGCCCCGCCTGGTATGCTGGCAGTAACAGGTCCAATCAAGGAACCGGGGAAGAGTGTTCAAGGTTTGTTAAAAGCTGCCCACAGAGCTAAAGGGCTACATGACACAACATCTACTACGGTGAAAAGAGTTAAAAATTCATCATTTAAAGATATCACAACAACACTGACAAAAAGGAGTGCTTTTGAATCTAAAAATCCTCAAAATAAGATGACTCCTACAGTCCATAGGTTGGACAGAGCAGACCAACATAAGAACCAAGCCTTACCTGAAAAGAAACTTGGGGCTGGGATTGATTCTGTACCACTTAAGGGGATCTTGCCAACAGAGTTTTGCTGCACTGAGTCAAGCGTGACAACTGAAACAATTGGAGCAGGTGAGATTGATCATATTGCTCCAGACACAACTTATAAATCACAGGCCGGAAACACAACAGGAGATCATTTAAATGCAGTGCACAGTCCTGACACAAAACCAGAAAATGGTAACTGTAGCACTGACCGACCTGTACCTGGAAAGGCTACACCACAGGCCACCAACATCGACAATTCAGTACCTTCACCAGCCACCAGGGATTCTGACCATGACCACGCCACTGTTGAGACTACGTCAAAAAAGGCCAAGGGTATGACTGTTGACACATGGAGAGTACTTGTTGAAACTGATCATTTGGAGAGGAGTGGGGAACTTGTAGAGAAAACAATACAAATACACTCTCGCAGGGAGACCTCTAAAGCTCAGGAGGCTGTAGCAACAGATGTCACGTCTCCTAAAGCTGAAGAAACTACTGCACATAACATTGTAAAGACTACAGAGTGGACACTGCTCACTGAAAAAAAGATAAAAACACAATTAAATAGAAGAGCAGCAAAAGCTGAGATATTTACAGCACAACATGCGACCAGGTCAGCGCGTGCTATGGTTAAAGAAGAGCCAGGAGCCCAAACGTCTGGGCGCAGGCTGTTACTGCCGAGGCCTGAGTCTGAGTCAGAGCTGGCGAGAAAGTCCTCACCTCATCTTCATCTCTCTGGGTAACATTATTGTATTATCTTTTAATCATGTTTTAACAAATTAAAGAACCATGCTTTGCACGAGATATGCTATTAAGTAGATCACCCACCACAGCAAACTGTATTCTACTGTATGTTCACTTAATTGGTATAGTCACATGGTAATGAGCAGGTGCAGTTCTGATGAGGCACTCCTAAATCCACAATTGAGGACTATGCTGCTTATAAGTATTACTTTTGTGAGTTGGGATCACAACTATTAGAAAAACAACATAAAGTGGTCGGTTGGTAGAGTGGTCGCACATATATAGAGGTTTACTCCTCGACACAGCAGCCGTGGGTTCAACA
>NC_045735.1:26140248-26142258 GCF_008692095.1 Etheostoma spectabile | reverse complement strand
CGGCTCTTTGATGCATGTTGTCCCCCCCCCCTCCCCTTTCATGTCATAATTTATCCTAAAAATGCCCCCCCAAACCACTCTTGGAATGGCATTGTAGAGAACTCGGTCAGCCCATTACCCTGGCAATCCCTTAACTTTTCATGCAGCCTTTTTTAAACCAGCTCTTTAGTCTTTGGATTTTGACTAAATAATTGCAAAATGCGTGCCTTTGTAGAGTGCTGCTTAGCAATTGACAGCATGTTAACACATTAAACAAAGCTGGGGAATATGATACATGGTAAACATAACTGTTCTCTCAAAGCACCATTGTGTGGATTCTTGTTTACGTCGAATAAGACGGTGTTTGGCAGCTAATCAGAATTGTCAGTTGAGGAGAGTTCTGAAGGAGTACCTGCTCAACTATGACAAAGGATTCAAGCAGTGAAATCATTCACTGTGATGGATTACATCTCTCAGCAAGTTTCAGTTCTCCACAGTTGATTTTCATTATGCAGCAAAACAAATGAACAAAGTGCTGTCTGGAGAGTATGAAATGGATCTTTAAACTTTAAAATCCTGCTAAAACATTAACTTTTCTTCCATGGTCAGCAGTGATGTAACATATGAACCTGTATAGACAAACATTACATACCACGGGTTTATATTTCCAGTGTAACAGAAGTTTCAGATGACCTATGTGGCAGTGGGAACTACTCAGCAGAGATGAGTCTGAACCTGGGTGGAGGTGTAGAGCCTGGGGATTCTGTGCCTGCCTTGGGGACCCTCAGAGTGGTAATCAACCTGAAGACAAACAACAGTCGGGTAAACCTCGAGGTCACCTCGTGTTGCTTGTCTCCAAACATCCAGCCTGACCTTAGCAACTCTACCTGCTGCCTTTTCTCCAGGTACGCAGCAAAGTAAAGTGACTAGGAAGAGGTTGTGTTGTTTAAAGTTAAGAGGGGTACATTTTTGCCGTGTTTTCATTTCAGGCAAAAAGAAGCAGCTCAACAACAACAAAAAAAATGTAATATTAAAACTAAATATAGACGAGCAGAGGCAGCAAATACAGGATGTACACAGTGGGAAATTGACAGTACATTTACTGATTTATGTGAAGCCATCTGGACTGTATCTCATGAAATGAAAAGCACGCACTTTAGTCTTTCCTTGTCGGCTTTTTTTATTTTTTAAATGCTGCTTCACATAGTAGAAACTGGACGGAGGTTTTCAAAATATATGGTAAAAAACCTTTTGGTTTTTGTAAACATATATTAGGAGTGCATGCATGAATAATGCATGCAATAAACTTTTCAACCTCTGTAACAGGCCCACCACCACCTGGCCAGATTGCCATTGCTTACAAACCTGTTTACTAGAGAAACAGTGTTATTATAATTCATCAATCCAGGGAGTTGCAGGTTCATTTCTAAGAGTTAAATATTCTCTGCTTAGTAAACAGAGGGCCGCTGAAGGTTGATGGTGTTATCTCTCTGAGCCAGCATCACTCAGATAAATAGAAATTCAGCCTGCTCCTCCACACTTAAGAAAGGCAGCGGTAGAAATACATCTAAAATGTGTCAAACTGTGAGAAGGCTGTCTGTTTTTACAGTGTATCTGAACAGAACACTTGTTAAAGTGTGAACACCTAAGCCAAATCTTTTTAATATGTCTGTGAGGTGGAATGAAAAGAGACTGCAAAACATTCGTCACCCTGAAATCATAAAAGTAAACCGTCATCATACTGAGGAATACATTCCAGACGATAAAGCTGAATTTAAATAACTTGGATTAGGTTGCAGCTGTCCCGGTGGTCCTGCTGCACGCCATGCTTTGTTCTGTTGCACCGTGCTACGCCCTGCAATGCCATGAACTACTACCACCACACCATTTCTAGTCACTGTTCCATTATCTTTATTGTGACTACTATTGCCACTGTTCATCACACCCCCAACCTGCACCGTCAGACACCTCCTACCAAGAGCCTGGGTCTGTCCGAGGTTTCTTCCTAAAAGGGAGATTTTCCTCGCCACT
>NC_045735.1:26139477-26140233 GCF_008692095.1 Etheostoma spectabile | reverse complement strand
GCTTGCTCTTGGGGGAATTACTAGAATTGTTGGGTCTTTGTAAATTATAGAGTGTGGTCTAAACCTACTCTCTCTGTAAAGTGTCTTGATATAACTGGTTAAGAATTTATACTATGTATAAAACTAAATTGAAATACATAACCTATTCCCTTTATGCAGCATGAGTAATGATACTAATGTGACAGCAGCATTAAGTAAAAGCTGACCTTTTCCAAGGGTTTAATTTCGCTTAAGGTCTCTACTCAATATCAAATATTGATGGCAAGCTGCCTTTTTTCCTGCTTTCGTGGTTATTGATTAATACAGATTTAATGGCTTGTGACAGCTGTTTCTCTTTTCTAGCAGGTTATTCACAGTTTTACCATTTTTGCTTTCCGTGCAAAAATGACTCTACTAAAAGGTTTTACTGTGTTTGTGTTGGGGCCTCAGGTTAGCAGCAGAGCCAGCGGGGATCACAGTGCTGCCCAGTGTCCTGTCAACCAGTGCCAGCTTCACCATCAATCTCTTCCAAAGGATTAATTACTCTGTAGTGTACCTACACTGTGATCTCAGTGTCTGCCTGAAGAACCAATCTGACTGCGAAAGGGTAAGGCTGCAGTGGATGCACGGTGTAATGAATGTGAAAGGGTGAGAGAACGAGCGGCTGAGAGTGATTTAAATTTAGTGACACCGGGTGTGACACTGTGAAAACAGATGAGGAGCGAACAGGTTGATGTAGATGGGGGGGGAGGTGGGGGGGGAACCCAGGTGAGTGAT
>NC_045735.1:26138891-26139467 GCF_008692095.1 Etheostoma spectabile | reverse complement strand
GAGGTAAATGAATACATGGCCGAATATGATAGAAAAACTAGGAAGAGAGGAAGGATGATTATTTTCAAGAAAGAGGATACATAATTTTCCTAAATTAGAAGTGAAAAGGGAGAGAATTGGGTTATTAAAATAGCCTGCCAGAAACCACGTTCTTAATGTGACAAGAGTGAGATTTACTGACTGAGGCTGACAGCCAAAGACGCCCAGCCTAAACCATCTGTCATGCCATTTTGCACTGAGGGTCAGATAAGGTATTTGTAAAATTGCAGAATACACGCTGATACCAACTACTGCTGCCTTCTGCCGCTGTGGGATCAAGGTCTCTGATTTATAAACTGAATCATCTGACAAATACATGTCATAGGCCAGAGGTGAAACAGAGGATAACCTCTGGAAACTCATGTTGATGTCCGCCTTTGTAGAGCACTTCTAAATCTCTTTGATGGGGCTTCTAGGGTATCCTCATGTTTCAGTATCGACTGTGGACAACGGTCAGTTTAAACGCTCTTCCACATCATCCGCAACTGTCTTTGTGTGCTTCCATTGACGTCAGGCTACATATTTTTCGTGAAACTT